>NW_020925332.1:28012-89740 GCF_003984885.1 Neopelma chrysocephalum | reverse complement strand
GAGACTATATATATTATATATATATATTTTATATAAATATATATATATATATAATCTCAGATTAGGTTTGAGAACTGCTGGTAGCAAACCAGCCAAGTGAGGTTGGTGAGGACTGATAACCAGATTTCCTGCTTTGTCATGATTCCCTCTCCCAGCCAGCTCAGTTTGTGAATCTGCTTTGCTGTGTAGCCACGGAGGCACCAGAGCTGGCACAACAAATGGCCCAGAGCAAGGAGGGAGCCCTGGGATGGACCCCTGAGGACAGCCCAGACCAGGAGCCTGCCTGGTGATGAATGGTTGCAGATGGGAATCTAAATATTTGGAAGGCTGATATGAAGTCAGAGGAGAAAGAAATGTGGCCTTCATCATCTACCGTAAACAAATGAGCTGCTCCTGTTGTCCCTAAAACACTGTGGCTGTTTTTCAGGGCAGACCAACCAATCAGGTGGATTGTGTCCAGAAATGGCAAAAGAGCTGTATAAAATTCTGCTCTTTTAAACATCAACAGTGCATAAACAAACCATTGCTTTTCACTAGGGACTCATTCTCAGGTAAATCAATAATTGTTAAAAACATCAGTATCCCCTAATATTACCTCACCTGTAGTATAGTTTAGAATTGAATAATTCCTTTTCTGGGATTTATGAATTATTCATTAATACCAGCTACTGCACTTCAAAGGTCACCCAAAAGTTAATGTGTTACTCTGCTGTTATATTCTGCTTGCTCGTCTCAGCACACTTTTTTTGTGAGCCAAGAGAAGCAGGGGGTGCATGTGATAATCAGCTCCGACCCCAGGAGCCAGAATGCAGGTAGAGCACAGTGAGGAGAATCACCCTGTGGAAACAGTATAGAAAATCAGAGTTGTCATCACAGCTGATAGAAGAGAAGAGTGGTGCAAGCACCCTAATACAGCAAATCAACAATAAACCTTCCAGATGTTTCTGAGTCCTTGATCAGAACAACCAGTCACGTACCTGTTTTTATTACCCTTTTAAAAAATGAAATTGGGTACAATCTGTTTATTTACCACCCCCAGAAAGGGCAGTGCAGCCTGTGTAAAAGGCTCCCCTATGCTTTTTCAGAGCCTCACTCTCCCTGCAGCTGAGCAGCAAAACTTCTCCACGCCTCACTTCTGACCCTGTCAGAAAGCAGTGCCTTTGAAAATGCAAACAAACAAATAAGCTGGTCTATTCAGTCGAGCACTGTTGGATCTTGGTTTCCCAGACTTATTTCATCCCTTTGCAACACTTTGTGAAACTTACCTCAAATCTTGCTAAAATCAGTGCAGCTACACTACGTAGTTCTTCCATTTCCTCAGAAAACCAAGTTAAAATGGTGCAGTCACCTTCTTTAGGGCACAGGATTGGAGAATGCTTTGTAGGTGCAGTGTTACTTTTGTGCAGTTTGACCTCTGACAAGGAAGACTAATCAGTAGATCCATTGCTTGAGAGTAATTTTATTTATCCTTCTTGCATCTGCTTGCCCTTAGCTGCAGCCTGAGTTGTAGACTATTATTTTTTCCATGACCATCTCTTCACAATGTGAGCTGAAAATGATCCAATTAGGGGATGGGAAGTTTTGTGGGCAGGCTTCAGGGGCATGATGATCCGTTATGAAGTAAATATGGAAGATATGGTTAAAAAACTAACAAAACAGAAAGATAACACGGGGTGATATTTAGATTTCTTCCAAGCTGTCTCTCTGTTAAAACTCACACACTTGTCACTGAAAATCCATATTGGATTGGGAACCTTCACTACCCAAGGCTGTCTGAACCTCAGCTAACCCTTTTCTGTCTCTAATTTTACATCTACCAACTACTATTTTCTCTCTGCCTGTTGTTTCAAAGTGAGGCTTTAAAAAGCAGAGGTTATCTGCTCCCAAAACATCTCCAATGAAGGATCTGTGAGGATTCTGATGAAGAACATCAGCTTGCCATCCATCCACTCTTTGCTGTGGCCTATAAATACACTGACCAAGGGGACAGGGAGTTTGGTGCCATCAGACTTTCTGTGGTGCTTGCTGGAAGCACAACATGCTCACTGATATGCCAGCATGGAAAGTATAAAATACTTTATATAAAATAAAAGTATAAAATAAAGTAACATATGTAAGACTCAATATGAGGGAAAGATGCTTTTCTGTACAGCCAGTGAAACTCCTCAGGACTAAATGTTCAAAAAGATGAGGAGAACTGACAGCAAAGAGGTTACAATGATTTCTCTCTGGATTTCTACACGGAGGAGGGTAATCAGTGGGACTTGCTAAAATCATACACATCAGCTGGGTGCAAAATACCAGATTTTGAAAACCATTTAATATGTGTATTTAGACTTCAATTAGCTACGCAGTGCAAATGCAGATTTAGAGTATTTGAGAACCCAAAGTTATCTTGGGAGTATGGTGTAACATCACCAAGCTGCATGTAGCAGGAATTTAGTCAGGTTTTGGCAGGCAGAAGTTCTTGTTTTTTGTGCTTTTCCCCTCCCTCCACCACCACCACACCCGGGGATGGAGTTCTTTGTGCCTGGGCAGTAGCACAGGGCTCTCTTACACTCGAGGTGCATAATGGTTACAGAAATTGGGCACTGCACTTATCCATCTCCTCTTTGCCCCTAGATTCCTATTTTGCTGACCACAGAACTTCACTGCCCGTGCCAGGATTTACAGGTGTGCTTGAATGTCAGCACATTTCAGACTTGGGGTAATTTGTTCTCTATCAGCCCACCTGGGGTATGGGAAGGTTTTAAAAGTAAGTGCAGAGGAAGAAGGCAGGCTCAAGGAATCAGATTGTGAGTGTAGCACTGCCTGCATCACTCCATTTCAGCACACTTTCTTAACACTCACTTTCTTGTCAAGGAATTTGAAAGAATTTAATCAATGTGTATTTCTGATCCCATTTAGGAAGCTGCTCAGCCAGCGTACTTTCCATGTGAAAACACTAATACAAGAATCATGAAGTTAATGCACAAAAGAGAACACAAGAAATTATTGTGAAAACATTTTTTTTCTCCAAGATGAACTTAGTGAAGACACTAATTTTTTAAGAGTTATGCAAAAAATAAAAATAATTTTTAAAAATCACCTCCAAAACTCATTTTCTGTTAATAGTCTCTAATATTCCTGTGCATTACAGGCTTGGTAACAAAAACTTCAACCTTACAAGACTGATTTGTTACCTTGAAAGGAATTATAAAGGCATTTGTTTTTTTAGCCACCATCTAACCAACTTTTAAATTTTCCTTTAGCCCCTCTAAATATATACATATTTATAATATATAAACTCTGGGAACTTCTTGGTTAGAAGGAGTAAGAGAATTCACAATACAAAAAGGAAAACATCATTAACTAACCCCAAAGAAATCACAACACAAATACCCATCGATTGATTGTCTTTTCTACACTGTGGGCATGGTTTACACACGCCTGTTTTTTGGTGGTGGGCTCACACTAAAGCCTTCTACCTGCTCGTTTTTTTGTTCTCTCGGGGGCATCAGTGCAAGTGCTCATGAAGCCATGAGATTAATTAGTCAGGGAATATATCCAGGTCAAAAATACTGGGGTTTTTTTGGTTGGTTGGTTGGTTGGTTGGTTTTTTTGTGTGTGGTTTGTTTTTTTTGTTTGGGTTTTTTTTTGTTGTTGTTTGGGGTTTTTTGTTGGTTTTTTTGGGGTTTTGTTGGTTTTTCAAGGGTGATTTCCAGCTTGACTCATCGTTGCCTCAGTTCATTCATGGGGTCCCACGAGGGGTGGTACCAGCACAACCTGGAGGAACCTCTGCCAGTGCCAGGGGAAACACGGAGTGCAACCCATTGGCTTCAACCCCACCCCGCCCAGAGGTGCCAAAATCCCAGAAGGGTGTAAGGGCCAGTGGGGGTCCTTCAAAGGCAACACCCCCACGGGCCCTGCTCCTCTGCTGCAGCGTGCACTGCATTCCAGAACATTCCACTCTCCCGGGCCGGGAGCGTTTCTGAAAGCAGGAGTTCAGCACAGAGCCCCGCAGCCAGAACCAAATGCTTCCCTGAGCACTGAGTGCTATACATGGCAGTTGTTCGTGGCAGCTACATTTTTATGCATTTGCAGGCTTAATATAGTAAGCATAATGTAAACATGCATCACTCTTTTGGCTCGGCGCTCATTCATGACTGCTCTCGCTGCAATTGTGGAGCTGCAAAGTGGTGCCTGGTTTTCTCTTACAGACACCTCTGGAGTAATTTCCTTAGGAAGTAAGCTCACTCTCCCCCATGGAAGGGCTTTCAGAGAACGGGGGAAATCCTTTCAGTGCCAGCCACTGAGGACTGGGCTGGAGTGCATGCGCTTTTTTATTTATTTATTTTGAACACCAAAGTATTTCTGTGTAACAACTTGTCAGCTAATGAGTTCTTTTTAAACGTGGCTCCTAAACAGTGTACACAGTATTGTTTTACTAATAGTCTCCAATTAATAGGCACTATAAAAATATAAACAGCAGGAATGGAAAAATCATTAGAAGAGTGGCTTTTGGCTTCTTTCATTCAGGCGAAATAAATGGGTTATATTGCTGCTGTTATTACTGATACGAGACATAAAGCAGATTAAAACAACATATGTTTTCAATACTGAACTCTGACTTGAGATGTACGTGGATGCAGGCTCAAAACAGGGAAAACATACTGCTGTCAGTTTGGGGAAAAGGCTGCTCATTCAACAACCCTCTCCCTGCACATCACAAAAAACAGGAGACACCACGCCCCAAAGATTGTGCAAACCACGATCAGGGAGCTTCGGGAGAGGTGCAGCTCAAAGTTGTGAAGACTGGAATAGTCATTCCATTCCACGAAATATTTTGGCTCCATCCCTGCCATCTATTTAAATAACCTTTTTTCCTCCAGGCAGGAGCACCCAGTGCTGTGCCTCCCGAAGAGCACGTGTTGACACAGCGATGTGCACCCGCAGCTTCCAGGGAAGGTGAATGTCTCATTCAGCCCAGCGCTGGTTCCTCAGCTACAGAGCCACTCTCACACACACCAGCTGCACTGCTCGGGGTGTTTGTCAGGCCAGTGCAGCCTGGAAATGGGCTGTTAAGCACAGTGGTGTCTTTCATGACAGCTTCAAGATCTCCGGGACACGGTGAGGGGGTTTGGGATGTAGCAAACCCACAGAATGCCACCTCATATATCCAGGAATGCTGGTGGGAAGCCCGAGAGAGGTGCTCCAGCTGAAAGCACACTGACATTGGGTGTGATTTGGCAACCACATGTAATTCAAAGGGTTTGTCTCGAAGAAGCAGCTTCAAAAGAGTGACTTTGGGACAATATCATTCTGAGTTTTAAAACAATAGTAGGGCCGGTAAATTCAGGACAATACAAATAACACATAACCAAATAAGTCATATTCCTGCCCTCCCTTAACATATGCCTTAAAAAATGTTTGCAAGCTCTATGACAGAGAAACCACCTGGAAAAGCTGCTTCATTGAGGGTTGCTGACTATTGGCAAGACCTGACCCAGATCCAGAGGTTGTCTCCAAAGGAAAAGATGAGAAGATATAGTGTAATTTGCTATCAGAATAACACATAACTGGGGAAGAACTCTCCTGTCACTGCCTCATCCCACGGATAAACTGCTTGGCTACCAATGGCAAGGGTGGTAGAAGAAGGGTAGAGGCAATGGCAGTGCATTAGGCAAATATCTAAATTGCAATCAGAAAAAACACCTTAGAAGGAAAAACTCCTAGCAGTGATTCTTTTTATCCATGGAAAGGTGTTTTTAAGGGAAGAAAATCAATGTTATGTTTAAACATCTTGAATTTTCAAGACCAAAAAAATGCATGTACTGTGAAGTAGCTCAGGTTTATGTTCCTAAAATTTACAAAGTTCATATAATAAGTTTTATTTAACTGTGTTTGTGGTCACAGATATTTTAACCTAAGTTATCAGGCCACAGTCCAGCTTTGACACTGTAAACTGAATAAAATATATATGGCATTTATGTAAGCACCTAGATAAATATATGTTTATGAAAAAGTAATAACATTAAAGACTAAATACTGTCCTCAGAAAAATTAATTGTTGAAATGTAAAACCAGTAAACACTTGAATATATAATATGACCCATAACTATCTTTTGAAGCTTAAACATTATAAACACCTGAGGTTTTAACTACTCAATTTATAAACATTTATTAATTAAATTAGTGAATTAATTATTATTCATGTTGTGTTTTTCAGGATTCTGATTTACAGAAATATGGTCCCTTGCAAGCCTCTACACTCCTAACTAGAATGAAAAAAATATGGTACCATTTTAAAATAATAAACTACAGTGAGGAAGTTACTTGTACAACAGCAGCATTTCAGTGTGAAACTGCCAACACATTTACTGCCTAATGCCTATATTTAATTAAACCAGTCTGTGAGCATAACAGAGAATGCAACGTCTATGCTTTTGAAGATGGTCCAGTGTGCATTCCACATGGACTCTGTGTGTGGTCTTTTCATGGTCAGAAAACAATATTCTTCTCATGTCCCATGTTTTCTGTGGTAATCTTAGTTAGCTGTGTACTCCGTCCAAGTGCTGAACAGTCATTCTCCTGCAGACTCACAATGAAACCCTCCAGTGTCCAGCCCTGCACATAATGTGTGCTTTACTCCTGGTGTTTGGTGTAGCTGACTGTGAAAGCTCTGTAGATGAGCTTGTCACATCCACCCTTTAGCATCAGTTGTTTTATTTTGGTTTGGGGGGAAAAGTGGAGTTAGCGATGATTTATATTTTTATATATATGCTCTAAATCCCATATTTATGCTAAGCTATAATGATTTGCTCATTAGCTCTTTCAGTTTAGCTGTGAAAACACTGGTTATGAGAAGAGCCAAAGAGGGCTAACAGGAGGTTCTGCACCACCAAAGTAGGGTTTGAAGAGTTTAAGGACATTGCTAAGCCAGGCAAAATTTTCCAGAGCACTTATGAAACAGGAAATCTGAAAAGAAGACGGGGAACTCATGAGCAGTACCATTTTTATTATCATCTTTCCTATCCATTTGTTTCTTGGAATGTTAAGTTCAGACCTTTGACGTTTGTGTACTGTAAGACTTCACAGTTTCTTCAGATGATCTGTAAAGTTTCAGTGAAAGGTGCCTTGGTCAGGTAGGGTGTCTCAATTTAATATATACATAAATCAAGAGGGGATTTAATTTACTTTAAAAAAGAATGCAAGGAAGTTCCAGGCAGAAGTGGCTTTTCCCAGAGCGTGGAACACAGGCTGACAGCTGTGTGGTTCTGGTGCTGACTCCCCATTGTACCCCAGCCTGGCCAACACCCTGCTCTCAGCCCTTACACAGAGGGAAAAGAGTGGAAGAATGGGAAGATATTTGAAGATGCAGCTCTGGCCTTTCTGGACAGTCAAGACAGAGAGTGATAGCTGGGTATTCATAACTCTGGAGAGTGGTTCATCACTGATTCATCCAAGCTGTTCCCTTCAATGAAACAGGAAGGAGCCAGCACAATAGAGGTTTTACAGAGTGAAGAAACAGGGGAGGACTTAGCATCACAAGGCAATAAATTGCTGTTATTATGAGAGATGTTATGAAACAGTTTGTGGTTCTAAGATTAATTTTAGTTCAAGTTTCAGCTTCAGAACAGTTGCCAGTTGCTGACTCGCAAACCATCCTTCTCTCAGTCACAAAATGGGGAACTAGCAGAGCGCAAAAATCCCTTCTAAAAAAACTGCTCTGCTGCTTACGTGCCCAGTTACCTCACTGAGACTCAGGGGTACGCTCTGCAAAGGCTTTCAAGACTCCTTGAACCAATTCTGGACACCAAATATTCCAGATAATGTGGGATTTTTTCATAGTTTACAGTTCATCCCCAGTTCAACATGAAAAGTGCACAGGATGCAGCTCCTTTTACTACTTTCATGGCAGATGGTCAGGTCAGGCTAGTCTTCCAGTCATCTGAAAAGACATCTACTGTGACAACACAGGAAAATTGTAATGTGTATTTTTATATTAGGTCTTCAGCTATAGCCCTAATTACAGCAGTGTTGAGGGTGAATCTAGTACCAATAACACTTGTCCACTCTCACGTGACAAAAAACAACAGGTAAACTGCCTTAGAATGATGTTGAAAGATATTTTTGACCACACCAAACCACCAATACACTCACATGCATTTTTATAAATATGGGACAACTGTGAATTTAATTCCTCATCCGAACTTGAAAAATTAGCAACAAAAAGTGTAGTAAAAGCACAACCTAAAACTGTTATAAAGATTTCGGTTGATGTGATGAAATTCCCTCTGTCCCTAATTGCAGTCTTAGTCTTGGCCCTTCTTAGTTCATCTGTCCTATTAGGCAGAAGTAATTTTTTTGGTGTCAATGGCAGTTTATGTATATTATGCCTTGGTAACGCTTTCCAGCCGTTTTGGTAGCAAAAGCGAGCTACATTTAAATGTTGCAGCAGCCTTAAGTGACTACTTCGTAATTGCAACTGTGGCTGTTTCATCTCGTAACTGTTCCACTCCTTTTGTCCCTCCCCCGAATTATTTTTGATAGGGAAACAATAGAATGGGCCATTCTCCATAGGCAGCATTTTGTTGCCAGAGAGAAACAGTCTGAGGGGTAAAATTCTTGCCAGGTAAATGTGCTCGTGGCTGCACAGACCAAGGAATGAAGGGGATGAAGTTGCGAGCCTCAATATCTTGTTTGCTGACTGCCAGCAAGTTACAGGGAGGTCATGCAGGAATTAAATATGATTTGGTGCAAATGGCTGTACCCTGAACTCAGACCCACACGTCCAGAGGAGCAGGCAGGTGGCATGCAATTATAATCATGGCACAGGGAAAATTAGGAGGAATTACTTTTTTGTGTCTATGTGCATTCTTGACATGAGATGAGGGAGCAGTGACAATTCTCAGGAATGCATTCACAGGCTGCTTGAGAGGAGAAAGGGGAGAAAGGAGTCAATACTTGCAGAGGACCAAATCTTCATCCGTACCCATTACATCTCACCCGCCCTCAGAAAGAGAGCCAGTGGGTAGCACAAAGGCTGTAATCTGCTGAATAACCACGGCAAGCTCTGTTACTGTCCTGTAGGTCCTGGGTGTCATGGTTTAGGAATGGTATTCCCAAATTTAGTGCTCCCACTAGAAAGAAAACCACGAGCTGCTCCCCTCCCTGCGCTGCTCCCCTCCCTGCTCTGGCGAGACAAGAAAGGCAGAGATTATGGGTTGAGATAAGAACAATTTACTGGAAACAGCGATCAGAAAAGAAAACTATCAGTGTCAGCAAAAATACTAATAGCAAAAGTGTGCAAAGAGAGGGTGATTTACAAACAAAACGCTCACCAAGCCCGGGACAATTGAAAACAGTGGCAGATGCCCCCTGCGCCTGCCAGGCTTTTTTTGCCCACCTTCTTCCCGGAAGGGAGTCCTTCACTTCCACCCCCAGCGATGACATGAGGAGGTACAGAACAACACACCAGACACGCCCACGGCTCCGGGCTCAGCCCCTCGTGGCTACTGCGAAAAATTAACTCCGCCCTGGCCAAAACCTCTTCCTCGGGCCACATCACCTTGTGCGATCCCTTGGCGCTGCTCAGATCCCGCTCCTCCAAGCCCCAGGGATCACGGAGGTGAACTAGGACCGCTTTCTGAACAGTCTTCCTTCCAGAGGAAGGCAGTGAGTGCTGCGTGGTAGCAGAGCGCTCACATCCCGAAGCGATGGGAGGCAAAAGGGAGGTGTGCTGTGCTCAGCAAGGTTTGCCTCACCTGCTTTACACCGCGCACAGCCACGATGCATTTCGAGTTCTCATGACAATTTTTGCGCAGAAAAACACAAAAGACTCTCCTCCCTCCCCCTTCAGTAGAAGGAACACTGTATAAACACAAAGCCAAATCCTCGCTCACGTTATAGAGGAGCCTGTTCAAAGCTCGGCAGCTGAATTTTGCTTGTCTCGGAAGCAACTCAGAACACACGTTACAGTTGCAAAATCACAGCAGATCTACCCTTTCTACCTGGTATTCTCCACACTGCAACATTTTTGGTCCAGATGTGCATTGTCTATATGTAATTAGGGAGTGGTTTGGTAACACAGTGTTAAGATTATGTTATAAGGCTCTGAGGAAAGGACCACCTTATAAATGAGTGTTTATATAATGTCCTTCACAATGGGAAACCAAATCTCTTTGAATTCCTAGATGCCAACAAAACATGTCTGTAAGTGTGTATATATTTCACAAACATCATTTTTGCATTATACAAAGACTGAAAAACTAAGTAAAAGACAGATTCCTTGCCTCTACTTACTTAGGGTGGGAGTTTTGAAGAGTGCTGAGTCTCTTTCTGAAATTTTATTCAAAAGGAATAATTTATTAGGCAATGGATATATGACAGCAGATTTTCTGGAATAAGAGAGCTGGCTTTGAATCACACTGTTTTTCTGCCTATAACTGTGTTTGGGGCAAGGGTAGGGTCTCCAGATCTACTGTAAGGCTTGCAGAAAACCCCTTTAGTCAAGAATCCGTGTGTATTTATAAACTGACCATAATAAATTTCAGTTCAAGATGGAACAACTTTCTTTGTAAGTCCTTCAGACAACACCTGGGTGTGTCTGTGATTCCAGTGCAACTCATGTGGAGTTATGAGAGAAGGGAAGGTTAGTTCATCACAGCCTCTCAATGCACTTTGCTGGCTGACTGGATAACATTGGATTCAGGCTTTTGAGAGCTAGGTCTGTGATCTCATCCTAAGGGCCTACAGATTAAGTATCAAAGATGAATGATACACGCAATAAACATAATAAAGTCTTTTATCATGGAAGTGGTGATTTGAATGGGAAGCCCTGAGGCATTAATAAAGACAACAGCAAACATATAGTAAAATTGCTTTGACTATACAGACTCTTAGGAACAACAACAAAAATTGTTTCTCTTCCTATGTGATATATATATATGTATATATATTTGTGTATTTTAGATGTGCATATGTGAGACGTATGTGTGTGTCTTTCAGATGTACACAGCCTTTCAGCAAACAACACCTCTTTTCTCTGGGCCAATTTCCTCACTCTGTAGCAGCTCAATGTCTGAGGTTATAACGGGGGGATGCTGTGGGGGGGGTCAGAATGACCTGTGTTCAACAAAGACTGTCCTCACTGGCTATTCCCCCATCCTAAACTGGAACATGTGAGGGGCCACCCTGCTTTTATTGAGCTCAAAACCACCACAGGGACCGAAAGTGACTCTGGAGCTGCGAGCATAAACCTTCTTTGTTGTGTATGTGTGTGTTAGCATGTCATCTTTTGGGATAATCACCCAAATGTGGTGCCCACGGAGATGGGGCTGATCCAATCCTCGTGCTCCCAGGTGGTCAGCCTGTAATTTAAAGATCCACTGGCCTCGTGAAGATAGCCACAAATGGAACAGTAACCATAATTACAAGGGGCTGTTCTACTGATCCATGGTTAACAAATGCTAGTTAAAAGACAAATAAGCCTTATGCAAGCATTTCCTGGAGGTGTATGAGCCTTGTGTTTTCATTTGTTCTGGCTTCCCCCCTTTTTTAGAGGGGGAATTCAAAACAAAAAAAGATTTTGTGATCTAGTTTTGCTTCCACTCCTAGAAATCAGACGTCTTTGCAGTTCAAATATCTTTTAAAAAAACCCAAATATTACTTCTCCTTTATGACTCTGAGAAACAGTACAATTCTTTTCCATGCTGAATTTCTCTTATCTCTGTTGTTTGTTCTATTTTTTATCGTATCTCTAGTCTGTAGCTTTATAGAAGAGAACAAGAGGCTTTTACAATTTAGCAACAAAAAAGAAAAAAGGTTGGAGGACTCATTTTCCCTTGTAAAAAATGTAAGTATTTGCTGTATTTTCAGTATATTTATCGCATTCATTCTTGATACTTTTTCTGCTGAATACTGTTTTAGTGGTTCTAGAGTACAACAGTTCTTCAAGATAGAATTGCATCCATTTTCTTTTAGGTGACAAACTGCTGTCTGGCATTGCTGCAACCAAAGCAGGCCTGATTACACAGCAATAAAAGAATATAGGAATTGTATCACTACAACTGCAGGCTGGTCACACAGCTCTGCTGTAACCTGCTTACTGGTAAAAACCTTTACATAACTCTTAAAAGTAGATTAAAGAATTAAGATTTATTCCCTTAATTTTTGCTTTGCTTAATGTAACTTTGGATGGTCTCATTATCCATATAAATGTATAATCCTTTCCTGAATCCTGCTAAGCTCTTGGCCTCACACACAACTGGTATTCTGCCACGTCCAAACATTGCTCACACCATCAAGGAACTGTGCAGTCGTGCAGGAGGGATGGAGAAGCAAAGATTTTGCCCCTAAAAAGCATCTGAAAGCAAATAAAGAGGTGCAATTTACTGAGACTAGTCAGTTGTTTAGGTCTTCTCTCTTAAACTTATAAACATTTTAGAATGTTGATATAAACTGTATACACTAGAGATGAGTCTAGTCAACATACTCTGTTTATTCTTAGCATAGAGAGATACTTTCTTCACAGAAGACTACAGGAAAAGGTCAAATCTCACTCGGTGAGATGCTGTAGGTGGAAAATACAGACAAAGCCTTATGGGGCAGCACTCCCCCAACAAGTCTGAGAAGCAGCAGGAAAGTCTATCCCAAACACAAGTTAATGTAATTAACTTTTAGTTGACTGTGGTAGTGGTGCTTAATTAGAGCTTCTGAGTAAGAAAGGCTGTCAGTGACACTGAGGAAGAGGTGCTTGTGCCAAACACAGACAGAAAATAGAGAGATATGTTGGAATGGAGGGAAAAAATGTGCTAATGCTTGTGCAATGGGGAAAGAGAAACAGGAAGATTGTGAAGTGCCACAAAATCAGCGCCTCTATTGCATAGCTGCCATTTTCCAGAAAACCTGAGAATACCTTCTTTAAGTGACTAGAGTGGAATTATGATTATGAAAAATGTTATCTTAGTTCTATGTGATTCTTCTCTTTCACTTTTATTCATCTTGGTTGAATAGTATTTACTTCCTCCACCTCCTTTCCATCAGGTCACTCGAAGTGCTGGAAGGAACAGATCATATTTTCACCTTAATTGATCTGGGAACCACGTGGATTGTGATATGTCTGCATGTTTTATTTGGGTGGCAGGTGTGATATATTTCCCTGGAAATGAATGCTTGCCATGTGAAGATTATCTTTAGGCTGTAGTGGCAGATACCCTGCATGTTCTTCTTGGAACAAATGCAGTGGTATTTGAGAGCTCACCTGCAAGCTGGGAATTTCAGAGACATTTGGTTAATTTCTGGAAATAAATATTGGCCTGTGAAGTTTGTCTGTTCCCCTACCTTATTTTCTTTTTTTTTTTTTTAACTTTATATGAAAGAGCCAAAGGCACATTTACTGTTCTGGTGAAGGAACTCTTTGAGACTGGGCAAAAGAATTTCAAAAACAAAAAGATGGTGGCAAACCACTCCTTCTTCTACCCATCTCTGAGACATGAAAGGTGGGATCCAACACTCATGAAGGAAATAACTTCTTCTCTGGACTGGTCAGAATAGATATTACAATTTGAAGATAAAACAGCACATGTTCTGTGTGATCAGTAGCAGGGCATAAGGTTTTGCATCCATTTCCTTCTAATGTCCATATTAAAAATGGGGAATTACTTAGAAGGGCTTAAGAGAGTTTCAATAAGTACTTAGAAATACCAGGGGAAACTTGATGTCATTCTAGGACAGATTAAAATAAGCAGTCAACTGGCTTTATAGCATTGGAGAGGCAAAATTAATCCTAAGGAGATGGCCTAAACAGTATTTTGAGTTGCCTAATAAATATACAATATTTATTCAGTAGATATATATATAAATATATATAAATATATATATTTATTCCGTCTATATATTATACAATATATAATATTGTATATTAATATACAATATTAATTCAATACAGTACTGAATTACAGGTTGAGAATTTTTCAAGCTTTGTGAAAATTGTGTGTAAAGTTGACTGTTATTGGGATGGTATTTGCAGACCATAGTTACATTCCCAGGCAGAAGCTCCACAGCTGCAACAATGCTGATTTAACCATAGAGCAAGAATGCAGTTCAATTTCTTCTTGAAATACAAGAAAGGCAGATGGGCACATGTAGGTGTCAGTCTGGTTGCACTTGGAAATTGAGTTTACAGAGGTGTTGCTGTCGTGATTTAAATTTGTCTGTAAACAACACTTAAAAAATTTATTTCTGATGCGACTCAATTGACAGAAAAGGACAAAAATAATTTCTGTTTTTAAAATCACTTTGACAACCATTAAAAAAAAAGAGTTGAATAGGTACAGTGAACACATCAAAAGTGTATAAACTAATTGAGTGGTTAATCTTTTTTACAGATTTTTAACAATCTCTTTTGGTCAGACACTATTTGGTCATGTGGGATTTTTCTGGTGAGAGGGGTAGTTGCAGGGAAATATTTGGCTATGCTGAGTGTTTTCAGGGGTGAACTTAGGGCTTTGCTGAAAGACTAGCTATTTATTTTAAGGTTTTCATAAACATTTGACATATATCTGAAAAGTATGTTGTTTGACCCAGATTGTACATATCTATGGCTCAAGAGATGGAATCTTCTGTTCTTGATTCACCATTCATTAATCCATTTTTAAATGACACTGCTTTGAGACCATGAGGGACTCGGGCAGAGGAAATCCACAAACTGCTCCAATGAAGATGTTAATAACAGCCAATTTTTTAGTTATTATTGCTTGATCCATGCAAAATCCATATAATGTTCAGTGGTTTTAAAAGACCAGAAGTGTCCACATAAGGAATAGTCAGTACTTCAGAATAATTTTTGTACATTCCAAACTGCAATACCCCTGCCCCTATTATTAGTTTGTAGTCATGAGTAAGTTTTAACTTTTGCATACTTAAAAAACATCATTAAAGACATAATTACAAATTACACATTTGCTTCTAAAATTGTTCATCTGCACTGTAAGTTCAGAGAAAAAAAGTGTGATGCATATTTCGGGTGCTTTCCTTCTTGAAAGCATAAATTGAATGCCCACTGCTCAGGAAAAAAAATCTTATGGTCAGATTTCAAGGAGAATTCATGAATATGTACATATGTTGATTTATTTTTATTTGGGAGTATTTCGAGCTGATCGTTTTTAAAAGTAGAATCAGTCACAAAAATGCCAGCCATTAATCACTCTTTAGAGGCATGGATTGTAACAAAAAATGTGGTGACCTGACTAAATGCCATCTCGGGGGAGATTGTGGCACCAACTGGTGTTTAAAAGACAGAGTCCTTCCAGAAGGAAGCAGGATTTCAGAGGGTAGGAGCCCCAGAAGTTTGCTGTCTGTGACATGCAGGGAAGGATGCAAATAAATTGAGACCAGGTAGAACAAACAAGTGCAAATGAAGCTTATTTCCACTCAGAGATGTAAAATCTCATGGTTTCCACTTTTAAAGGGTGCTGCTGAAATGACCTGTTGACGTGGGTGTCCCAATGGATGTCAGACCTTCTACCATCGAGTTAAAGAAAATGCTGATGCCCAGGTCAGGCCTTTGCCTTGGCCTGTCTTTTTGCCACAGCTGTGAGACCCTTGTGAAGGGTCCATGGGCTCCTGTCCCATCCTGGCCTGGTTCTGTGACCAGAATTTCTCAGGGGGAGCAGAAGTGAACCGTGTGTTGTAACATCCTATTTTAACTTTCTCGTAGGCAAGAGCAGTGGAACTCCCTGCTCAGCCACCCCAGTTGTTTATCAGTGAACTTCAGCTTTGTTTTACCCACCCCAAAGGCTTTTCAATCCACAATGACCACGTTAGCACAGTTCTTCTATGCACAGGCTGGTCTTAGTGGTGGCAGCAGGTTTACCTGTTGAGTGCAGTGGTTTCCTTAGGCAACTTAATTGCACTAAAAATGCACTTGCTAAATTAGGAGAAATATTATTTGGGATGGTTTGTAGGAAAATACAGAAAGTTTTGTAAAGTGAGCCATATCAACTCTACGCAACAGCACTTTTTTTTACATTCCATTGTTACTCCTTTATATTGTATCTTTAAACTTCGGCGTGATCCTCTCTCCTTTTATAGTCCAGCCTTAGTATTAGTTAGGTAATGGGATTTATGATTTTGTTTACATCAGTTGCCATGGAGATCCACCATAAAAGATCAGTTGCTTGGCAACTGGGTATTGTGGAGCTGCAATGGAGGAAGGAATTTTTTGTCTCTCTGAAGCGACGGCTTAAGGAATAATGAAAACTTCTGCTCATACTTCTCATGAATGCTTTATTTTCAAGGTCAACCAAATGTTTTTTCAGTAAAGACTAATGCACTTTTCTTCAAAAGATGCACCGTAAAATGTTTCTCAAAGATTATCCTGTCTCAGAGTGAAGGACAACCAGCTTAAGAAGTTTTTATTCTCTTCATGCTGTTGCAATATAAGGGTTAGAGTAACTGTGAGGCAGCCATAATGAAGCAGGTCTCTTATTTCCTGCATTCATTAACAAATGAACTACTGTACATTCAAAGCTATCTCTCATCCCAGAAATGCAGTCATTTTTCTTCACTGAATTAATATTTGGATTTATGTCGCTGTAGATCTCTCTCTCATTTCGTTATATAATCCTTTTATTCAACGTTTAACTTGTAGTGTCATTTAAAACTGAGAAACTAGGATCTTATTATTCTAACATATAGACAAACTTAAAGGAAAATACGCTAAAATAGAGTTTTGGAGTACTGACTTGCAGTTTAAAATGTTTCATGTATATTTGAGTATACATGGTATCAGTATGTCTCACTTTATGTAAGATGTGTACACTTTATATCCTTGTAATTATGAAATCAGCTTTGGGTAAGGTAATTGTTAGACACAAAATTAAGCTTGTGCTTAATTTGAAACTAAGGTTTTGGGGTCTTTTGAAATAATTATCTGCCTATCATCTTTTATGATGTATCTATTTTTAAATGAACTTCTTTCTTGGAATCATCTGCTTATCGTGATGTTGTTTTCTCTTTAATGTTACTCTCTCAGAACTGAATCAGTATTTTGATTTTAGACTAGCTTAGTGTTTCTGAGGTTTATATTGCAATGAAGTATTATGGGTATTTAAATCCACACTACCTTTGTGACACTGTGTGCAATAGAGATCCATCCAATTCCTTGGTGAATTGCTGAAGTTTGGCTCCTGCTCACATGGTGAAAATCAGAGTCTTTTGGGCTGGACAGGGTTGGTTCATACACTGTCCTTGTGGAGCAGTGTCAGCTGAGAGACATGGAAGTGATGCACGACTGCAACAGCACCTTGGCAGCAATTTTAACTCCTGGCTAAATAATTACAGTATACTGTCTCATATGAAATCATAAAAGAGAAGTTCTGCCATAGACAATTACTCAGAAGAGGGGAAATTACATACGTGACTGTGCATCTTATGTTGTCTGACAGTACTTTGAACTTTTCATTCATCGAAGTCTCTGTGCAGAAGATCTGAAGGGAAGGGGAAAGAAAATAACACTGTGTAGTGTTGCTTTTAACCAATCTAGAAGCACAAATGTTGCTGACATCAAGGATGTTGAAAAATGCAGAGCTTAGAACAATTGCCAAAATGCTGCTGATATTCTAGTTCCACGTCAACATTATGTTAAATACCTCAATGTCTTTTACCCAGCCTGGAAGTCTCATGCCGTTAAAAATCTAGTTTGTTCTGGACATTATTATTGAAAAGGAGCAAAGCCTTGGCACTATGGCAGTAGTGTGGTTAAAGACTTTTTGTGGAACAGAAAGGCTGCTGCAAACACCATGTACATCCACCAAATCCACCAGCAGAAGAGTCTGATTTATATTGCAGATAGACATCCATCCCATGAGGGGTGTAAGCCTCTTGGTCTCCATGAGAAGACATTAGAAGAACAAACTACTTTTTCAAACATTTTTTTTTCCAAAAAAAGGGAGGATTGGATGGCCATCACTGTGCATTTCTTCAGAATTCAGTGCTCCTTGAAGGTGCTGGAGAGATGTCTTCTATGTGCTAGATTTGGGCTGGTCTTACATATATCTATATCTATATCTATATCTATATCTATATCTATATCTATATCTATATCTATATCTATATCTATATCTAATCTATATCTATATCTATATCTATATCTATATCTATATCTATATCTATATCTATATCTATATCTATATCTATATCTATATATCTATATCTATATCTATATCATCTATATCTATCTATATCTATATCTATATCTATATCTATATCAATATCTATATCAATATCTATATCAATATCTATATCAATATCTATATATCTATATCTATATCTAATCTATATCTATATCTATATCTTCTATATACTCTCCCAGTATTCATAAGCCAAGTATTTCTTTTTAAGATTGAAGGAAAAGAATGATGGAGCAATTTTTTTCCTTCAGTCTCTTATTTTTGTCAGGGTTATTGCAGATTTTCCCATGATTAAATTTTGGCTGCATTTTTGAAGAGTGGGAATATTGAGAGGGGAACACCTGCATCTTAGCAAAAAATGACTTGCTTCCATAATTATGGAAGATTAAAGTCTTCCATTTTTTTAACGAGAGAAAATAAGAGATGTTGAAATTACTCCATACTTTTTAAAGGCAAAACAAATACGTACAGGCTTTGTCAAGCCCCTGTTGTGGTAAGTTTTATTGCTGTTCACAAGAGTTAAAGTAGTAAATTTGAGTATTTCAATTCCTCTTATCTCTGCCGACATTTATATTGTTTTCCTTATGTCTGGAGTCCGAGGAATTCCTGATTTATTTATTATTTATTATTCCTGAATTCCTGACCTTTCCAGCAGCCATTTTTTTCCCCTTTTTTCTCCTCTTGGTGGTCTCCATCAGCCTGTCACTGAGAGTGTAACTGCTATCACAGTAGGTGATTAACATCCTGCCATGGTCATCTTCGCATCCTCTTTTCTCTTTCATCACCTTTTTTTTTTTTGGGCCACACAAAAACCCAGTTTGCCTACTAATTTTAAACTACCTATTTTATTCCAAAGCAGCTCATTAGTCTATGATGACTAACCCAAGCACTTACAGTTCCACTGGCAGGTCTATTTTTGGGAAGTAGTTCTCTAAAAAGTGGAGACCTGTTTCCCTATAACTTCTTTAATATAATTTGGCTTTACATTTCTTAAAAATGAGCAACAAGCTGACTGTGTGAAATCAGGTGGCTTCCTGAAACGAAAAAAAGCAAAAATCTTTTTAATTTCACAGATCTGCTTCTCTAAAATATGCTTCAGGAAATATATATTTGCTTTTTTCAAGGAAACCCTTCCCTCTTGCATTTTGCTGCAGTTGACACTGTGGCATCAACAGTCAGATTATTATCTTGGGGTAATGAGTTAGAAATACATTTGCTAAGCCAGCTATTTTGCAGTGAATTTCAGTCAGCACAGTTCTCCAACCCAAGTTCTGTGTGTAGAATTTTTCGTTGCCAGTGATTACTTTTAAAGGCAAAGGGAAAGGAGCTGAGTAATGCTTTAAAACAGAATCTACTAATATGATCCTAGCTTAAAATGTATATTGATATTTCTCCAAAATGACCATTAGTCACTAATCACCAATGAAAAAAGGATATCCTCTCTGAGAATTAAATGCTGTCTGGCCTTTTTCAGCATTACTTAAGTAACACATTTTCTTCTTCCATTAAATATATCTCTTTTATATACATGCATACACACACAATACTACATACTATATCCCCCTTTGAATTAATTAGTTTAAATATTGAAAAATAGATTTCAGAGTGTAAAGGAGGGCTTCACTTTTCTCACAGAAAGCACAGTTACATATCTGTAACACAAACATGTGACAGTATATCCTTCTGTGTGTACCATGCTTCAGAAACAGACTGATCCAGGGGAGAGTTTGGTGCATCATAAATCAGATATCTATAAGTCAATTTGCCAGAGAGGACAAACTGCAGGAGCCCTTCCCCCTTTAAGGGTTTGACCAAACCCCTTTTCCAACACCCACACACCCCTCCCTTGGTTTAATTTTCAGACCTCCTTTGTAACTTTCCGTTGTTCTGTTTCACTGAGCGCAGCTGAAAAGAGTTTATCTTGTTGTTTTTTTTTTTTCTTTTTCAGTCATGAGGTAAAATCTCCTTATCAAACATCAAACTGGACTATTTACAGCCATTTTAACAGTTTCCTGCACTCAGAATCGTGGGATTGTAGAATGGCTTGGACTGGAAGGACCACAGAAGTCGTTTAGTTCCAAACCTCCTGCCGTGGCCAGGGAGGATCTGCTCATCCCCAGCCTGGATTGATACTGGGGCTGCCCTGACCCAGGAGCAGCACCTTGCACTTGGTCTGGGTAAATCCACATGAGATTCCCATGGGCCACTCCTTGAGCTTGTCCAGGTCCCTCTGGGTGGCCCCGTCCTTCAGGAGTGTCAACAGCATCACTCAGCTTGGTGTCATCTGCAAATTGGCTGAGGGGGCACTTGATCCCTTCTTCTGTGTCATAAATGAAGCCCTTGGAATGGGCTGCCCAGGGAAGTGGTGGATTCTCCATCCCTGGAGGTGTTTAAGGTGAGACTGGATGTGGCATCAGTGCCATGGGCTGGGAAGCACAGCGGGGTTGGATCAAGGGTTGGACTCGATGATTTTGGAGGTCCCTTCCAACCCAGCTGATTCTATGATTCTATGATTCTATGGTTCTATGATTCTATGGTTCTATGATTCTATGATTCTATGATTCTATGATTCTATATTAAACAACCACTTGCCACTGATGTCCATCAAGACTCTGAGTCATTGACCACCACTCTCTGGACATGACTTTCCAATCCTTACCCATCTAACAGTCCACTCATGGAATCTCTCTCTCCAATTTAGAGAGAAGGATGTTGCTGGGGACGGTGTCAAAGGCTTTATAGAAGTCCAGATAAGTGGTGTCTGTAACCCCTTCCCTTGTCCACTGATGGGGTCACTCCATTTCTGGTGCCTGCTCCTTTCTCAGGGAGGCCAGAGCTTGATTCCACCTATTTCCCTTCCTGGTTCTCTAATACTCCTTAACCTTTCTGCTCCGTCCTGCAGCAAAGAAAAGACAAAAGGAAAGCAAAAAGAAACAAACCCTCATTCTCCTGTTGGATAACAAATTCAAATACGACTGCACTTGCAATGGCCTGGAGATGGATTTTCTTTTGTCTCTTCTGTTCTCTAGAAAATTTAACTTTTTCTCTGTGTCAAAATCTAAATATCAGTGTGTCAGTGCTGTGCTTTTCCCAGACAGAGGACTGGGATTTCTTTCCAATGCATGCTAAAAGGGTACTAACCAATCAAGTATGTGAAAATTTTTATACAGAGTAAATTCCTACCCATCCCTTATTCTTTGTCCCCTGCTATGAGTCCTCTTTCCAGAGAGCTGCCTTTGATGAGGGGGGCTGTGGCTGGAGGAGATTTAAGTCTCATCAGCATGGGTATGCTATCAACAAAAGAACTCTGGCTCACTTCCTTTCTTCATGCCTAATTAACCAGAGAACAAATATTCAAAGATCCCCATTAGGAGCTGGTTTTATGAGAAATCTGAGAACAGTTTTGTCATTTGCTTTTTTTTTTTTTTGTGAAGAAATACATAGTTTCAATGAGATTTTCTGCCCCTCCCCTTTTCCTTGGAAGGAGTACATGATGGTAAGTTAGGAACTTGTAAATGCTGTAAAATATGTTAACCCCAGATACAACTCCTTTAGCCTTTCTGGCTTATAATTTTATGAATATATTTTAAAATAGCAAGAAAACCCAAATAATATTATTATTTAATATTATTTAATAATTTAATATTTAATTAAATGATTTAATTAAATGATTTAATTAAAATATTTAATATTTTAATGACTATTTAATATTATTTAATATTATTTAATATTTAATAATACAAATAATATACATTATTATGCATAATATATATTATTTATATTATAAACCTCACCCCCATTTTTTCTGTTTTTGTGCTGAGTTGTGCTGTAGTTACTTTGATAATTGCCACAATTTGTAACAAATCAGACACTCTCTTGAAAATCTAGCCTTGTGTATCAGTGTGTTTCCATATGCACACCATGGTATTGGCAACAGCTACTGTTATGTGCTGCAACCCTTTGGAGCTTTTCTAAATTCAAGCCTATATTTTCATCCCAGCCATCCCTTTAAAATCTCTCCTGGACTGAATTGAGGGAGAAGCTTAAAGGGACTGATGGAAGTGTGTAATATTATACATATAGTTGCTTTTATCTTGTACAGTATTTATTTGTATAGTAATAAATGTATATACTTCCCTTGCCCCCCACCCATAGAGGTGTCTGCCTGAAAGTTTCTCTTTGAGATAAAATTGTGGGAAGGGGTGGGGGAAGCCTGGAAATTGGATTTTGGATTTTCGTGGTGGCTCAAACCGCCACATTTATTTATTCCTTCCCCCTCCCCTTCTGGCTAAGACAAAACTTTAAAAATAATTATGCCCTCCACAAACTCTCAAAAGCAGGGCTTTGTCCTCTGCAGATACCAACAGAGCCACCATAAATGACATCCCTTTGCTGCTCCTGGCCTGCATCACAGACACCTGTGCAATGCACTTCCAGAAGCTCTGCAAGCAATTCTTGCCACAGGAACAAACTGGACTCTAAATTATTTTTTTAGTTCCAAATCCATAAAGTGGAAAGCACAAAAATTGCTGTATCATGACACCACACCACACGAAACGATTGAATTTTGCAGCTGGAATGCAGAGCTACCCGTTGGCTTTTGCATGTTCTGACTTCCAGTAAAGCTGTGACTTGGAAAATTCTCATGTTTTCCCTGGAGATGATCTTAAAAACTTAAGCTCTCTAGGAAATACATATTTTTTTTTTAAAAAATTGAAGTACAGAAATGAGAGTTTTTACTCTACAAGTGGCACGTTCTGTCTTTTTGAAACAAGGTGGGACGAAAGGAATTCAAAACAAGCAGCGCTGGTTTATTTCAGTATAAAATCAGCTTACAAAGTCAAGTTGTGTGTGCACCATCACCTCTTCATGCATCATCACATAACAAAGTTAGTTTTGCAGGCAGGGAACGACCACTTTTGAAGAAATGCTCCTGAAAAGCTGCAGGGTGGAGCCACTTGTGCCCAAGGAGGGTGTGATTGTGCAGGAGCACAGGTCAGATGGAACACCCATCTGAACACAAGAATTGTGGTGATGGCAGCCAATAATGATGAGGGACAGTCAGCACAAATATCTCTAAAATCTCTCTTTTTCTTCTAAAGATTTTTTGACAGCATCTTCTAAGCAACTGATTCCTTGTAGGCAGATCTCACAAAATTTTTCCCTGGAACAGGGTGGCATTCAATCTGCACTGAAACACAGGAATGTGATGATTTGGAAGGCAGCCCATTAAAACAGAATAGAATAAACCAGTGTGAAATATTTCAGAAGCCTGAAGAGAATATTTTAATTATTTTTTTAATAGAAGCTGGGAAGTCCGTTTGAAAAAAAAACTTTATCAGCTAAACAAGAAAACAGAAGAAAAATATCAAAATTAAGAAAGAATATTTTGATACCCTCTTAAAGTAATACTGTAAGACTGAAATTATTTATTTAAATTCTATTTTTATAAGGAATATCTAAATATAGCACACTGATTTGAGTTTAAATGAAAACAAATTTTGAAATAACATTATTACCAGTTCCCACACAGCTCCTCTTTGAAGTTTTCAGCTGTGAAGTCAATTAATAACAAAGATAAATACCAGATGGGTTTTGCAAAGTGGATGTTACAGGGTCTGACATTATTCTTCTTTCTCCATTTTGTTTTATTTGTGTGAAAGCAGGAGAATAAATCCAAGCAAAGCAGTTATGGTATGCATGTAAGTGAAATAAATTGATATAAAGATTCGAGAGCCAACCCTGGATTTCCTTGTAGGGTGTGGTGTCTGAGCTTCAGTCTGGGCACTGAGGATGGGACAGACACAGAGAGATGCTGAGGGGCCAAATCCATCTCTGTTGATGCTCTGAGCCATCACAAGCTTTCCACAGACCCAAAAATGTCTCCTTTGATCCTGCACCCAGTGATAACAAAGCTGGATTCCCCATCTTGCTCTTCAGCCTTTCCAGGAATTCCCCTGTCTCACTGACAGCTCATTCAGGCTGTTAATACCTGCAGCTTTCTCCCCTCATCAGATGGATCCTGAAACCAAATAACTGCTCACTCAGAAATGTTTTAATCAATTTTAATCAGGAGACTGCTTAATTTCTATGACAATTCTACCCTTTCTGTCATGACAGCAATTTGGGATCAGCTGGGATGAGCTGTTTGCAGCACAGCTGATTTCTCTGTAGCCACGATCTTTTTAGACAATTTGATAGCCTGGCACACTGTGTAAGAGTGGCAGTTTGTCCTACAGATACCTTTTCTCCTGAGGAAGGTTGAGCTGGGGCTTTTGACACTCCATATTCTCCAAAACACTACATCCTACTCCAGCTCTCTGTGTGAATTATTTTCTGCATCACTGTAGGAGTGTGAGTTGATTCCAGACAAGGTTGATCACAGACTTAATCTGATTTGTTCAGATTTTAAGGATTCATTGAGAAGTAATTATTTTTTTGTTTTGCCTGCCTTTATTAAGACTTTGTTTAGATTCCTGAGTACCAGGTAATTTTCGTCTCAAGACACTATGAACTTGTATTTTAGATTATTGTGTTAACAATGCGAGTTTTACACTCAAATTTTTCTCCTTAGCATGTTAAAACAGACCTCTAGTTCATTTTCACGCCTAAATTTTTCTCTGCCTTGGAAAGCTCGTGATTTTTGATGGCTAGAAACCACATCTTATTTGGAAAACCTTGCAGAAGTTCCTCCAAACTCTTCCTGGGCTTCTAGTCTGCAACTAGCCGGCTTTCAGGTGTTAAGACTTCACAAACTGCTTTTCCCAGACTCAGAGAGGAGTCTAAAGACTCCTCAGACTTTGGTTTCCAGGACTGTAATCCAAACCCAACACCTAGACATGGCTTTAACTCTCAGTTTCTGAGCTGCTCTGTTGATTATTCAAATGTTTGAAGTTAAGTGAGATTGTAACACTCATGTTCAAGTGATTCGCAGCACGTTCGAGTCAGAAAGAGTTTGGGGGATGCTTTTGAGAATGTGTTTCATCCTTCAAAAGGGTTACTGTGGTATCCACAGGGAAAGGGGTGTGCAAAAGCAAAAATTTGAATTTGGCTAAAAAGACGGTGTCAAACACAAGTACTTTTCAAAGAATATTTTTTTTTTTTTAATAAAAGTGATTAATCTGATTGATAAGAAAAAGGACTATTCCTAAGGATGGCTGATATGATTAACCATTTAAAACCAGCACAGAACAACATGCTTTAGTCATTCTCCAGCAAAAGTCCCACTGAGCAGATCTGTTTCAGCGTGAATTCAGTCAGGGGTTTTGTCCCTTCTGAAGCAGTCACTTGAAGACCAAGCCCAGTATTTCTGTTACTTACTGCCCTCTTTGCAGACTTCAGTGGGAGCTCTGAAACTGCACTGAAGGCAGACTAATTTTAAAATACACTGCAGCCATTATTTGAATTACATTTCCTTTTAAGTTCATTACTTCTTACTTGAGTTACACGCTGTGTGTGCCTCACTCCTTGGGTTTGCTGGGTCCTCTGAAGAAAGGCTGACTCTTACTTGCGGGACAAGAAGGTCACACATTTCAATCAGTCTACAGTTGTGAGCAGAAATTATGGCTTGGTGACATTTACTCCTTTTGGTTTTAACTGCAGCCCTTGAATGGTGTGCTAGCATGGAATACTGTGCTTTTTCATGGTAATGCATAACCACATACCTTTAGTCTGAGACAGTTTCCCCTAATCTCCAAAATAAAAGGTTAATGAAGAGCTATTGATTAAGTCTCTAACTAAAGATGAACTTTGAGGCTCTTTTGTTTCAAAGCAAGTGATTTCCCTTGTTCTTCTGGCTCCTTGAATATCATAAATGTAATCAAGCTGTCATCCTGCTCCTCGTGGTAACAAACAGAAAATGCAATAGAGGCAGCTTTGCACTGCAGATTAGTGGGGTCCGTTTAGTCTGAAAGGCTACTTGTACAAATCCCAGCTGAAGCATGAGACATCTGGGAAATGTATATTTACAGTGACTTTTAGGATCCTTCTTGTCTCACTGACTTCTTGTGAAAACCCTCAATGAATCACAGCCTGGAGTCTGACTGGAAGCCGGAGGGTGAAAGCATTGGGGTCCATGAATGCTGGTAAATTACTGAGAGCCCTCTCTGAAGAGCACAGCAGCAGGCAATTCCAAAAGGTTGGAATTCAAGCAAGTGGGTCAGGAGGGTGGCTTGGGCGACCAGGGATCTACTGGAACTTAGGAAGAAAATGAAAGTGTGTGGATGCTGGACACGAGGGCAGGAAACAGGGGAGGACCACAGAGATGCTGTTTGCCACTGCAGGGAGAAAATTTGTGTGGCTGAAGCTCAGTTGGAGTTCAAGGGGCTGGCACAGCGAAGGACAACAAAAAGAGCTTTTTGGAATATGTTAACAGCGAGACAACCAGGGGTAACACTGATCTGTTACTTCATGAGGTTGGTCACTTCACAAATAGGGACGTAGACAAAGCAGAGAGGTTTAATGCCTTCTTTGCCTCTGTCTTCAACAGCAGTACTGGGCCCTGGAGAGCTGGGAGACCATAATGGGGAAGGATAAACTCTCAGTTAACTCTGAATTGCTTGAGAATTGCTGCTCCAGCTGCATGCACATCAGTCTGTTGGGCCCCATGGGATTCATCCCAGGGCACTGAAGGATCTGGCTGATGTATTACAGGACCTCTCTCCACTATTTTTCAGCAGTCTGAGACGTCCCAGTTGACTGGAAGCTGGCAAATGTGAGGTGGCTGTGGGGAGGCCCTGGCACAGGTTTCCCAGAGAAGCTGTGGCTGCCCCTGGATCCCTGGAAGTGTCCAAGGCCAGGTTGGACTGGGCTCTGAGCAGACTGGCTGAGTAGATGTCCCTGCCCATGACAGGGGTGTTGAAACTGGATGATCTCTAAGGCCCTTTTAACAAAGGACATCCAAAACATCCTGTGATCCTGTGGAATGTCCCAATTTTAAAGAAGAGTGAGAAGGAAGAGCCTGGTAAATAAATACAAGCCTGGTAAAATTATGGAGGAAGTTTTTCTGGGATTTATAGACACACACTAGAGAGACAATGCAGTCATTGGTGGTCACAACTAGCACGGGCTCACAAGGGGAAAGTCTTGCTTAACCAACTCAGTTTCCTTTCATGACTAGGCCACCCATCTAGCTGGCCAAGGGAAGCTGGTGGATGTGGTGGTTTGGGATTTTAGCAAAGCTTGTGGTACTGTCTCTCACAGGATCCTTCTGGATAAAATGTCCAGCACACAGATGGACAAATCCACCAGTGTGGTGGGTGAACAACTGGTGGATGGGTGTGGTCCAGAGGGTTGTAGTAAAGGCTGTTAGGCCAGGCTGGTGGCCAGTCATCAGTGGGGTTCCCCAGAGCTCAGTTTTAGGGCCAGTGCTCTTCAGTGTTTTTATAAATGATCTGGACACAGGAGTCAAAGGTATGTTGATTAAGTTTGCCGTGAGACTAAATTAGGAGGAGCTGTGACCTCCCTGGAGAGTAGAGAGAGAACTGGGTAGACAAAAGATCTGTGCAATGACCAACTGTATGCAATTTAACAAGGGCAAGTGTTGGATTCTCCACTTGGGATGAGTAATAACACACATAAGCCTCACATATATAAACTGGGGGATGAGAGGCTGGAGGCCAGCCCCAGGGAAGGACACCTTGCATCTTGGATAGATGGCAAGGTGAACATGAGCCAGGAGTGCCCTGGCAGCCAGGAGGGCCAACCCTGTCCTGGGGGCATCAGGGGGGGATTGTCCTGCTCTGCCCTGCCCTAGGGTGCCCCATCCCTGGTGCTGTGTGCAGTTTGCCTGTCACAACACAAAGAGACAAAACTGTGCCCAAAGGAGGATGACTGAGGTGCTGAAAAGTCTCAAGGGCAAAACTCAGGAGGAGCAGCTGAGGTCACTTGCTTTGCTCAGCCTGGAGAGGAAAATGCTGATCCCATCACAGTCCACATCTTCCCTGGGGGGCAGGGGAGTGGTAGGTGATGGTCTCCTCTCTCTGGTCACCAGCATCAGGGAATGGGGAAGTGGAACGAAGCTGGACCACGGGAAGTTCAAACTGGGATTAGGAAAAGGTTATTCATCTGAAGAAGAGGGAGGAACAGGCTCCCCAGGGAGGAGGTCATGGCACCAAGCCTGTCAGAGTTCAGGCAGAGTCTGGGTGACACTCTGGGTCCTACCATTTAGTTTTAGGTAGTTGTGTGAGGCTTTGTGGGTGTCTGATTTGATGATGCTTATGGGTTCCTTCCAGCTTCAGATGTGACATAATTCTGTGATTCTAAATCATCCAGCTAATATTTTCATAGAAGTAATGGTTACAGAAAACCACAGCAACTGTCATGGTCCATTTGTATCTCTCGCATTTACAGTAAAGGTTTTCCATAAATTTAGCTTTAGTGCAGGGAAGAAAACATACAAATATGTCAAATAAGGGCTCAATAAGGGCTTTTGGAGAGACCAGTCTAATACATTAATTCACTAATTCATTGCTTTAGTGTGGGCTGTGTGCCAGCCACAACCTGACCAGGAGCTGGATGGGCAGAAAACCTTCCTCAAGAAGACAAGAATGCAACTGTCATAAAATCCATTAGCTTGCTAAGTGGCCTTGGACAAACCATAGTGCTTTTCTTGTTCACCTATAAAATACAAAATGGGGATGTTCTCTGGCTAACAATGTAGAGAGCTTCACATCCAAGTGGTTCCACTGGGTGCTAGTATCACAAAAGGAATCATTGGTTAGAAATATTAATTGCATCTACAATGGCAGTGACTTTGATGCCTCTGCAAATTGTTAGACAAATTCAGCCGTGGTGTGAGTGGGAACAATGCCTCTTGATTTCAGTGGAATTTGAATGTTTATGGCAGGGCTGAATTAGACCAAGTCAAACGATGATGAAGATTTTTTTATGATTGCAGATAGTTTGATCCTAGAAAATAATCTACTTATGTAAACAACACAATAAGCTCTGCTATACTCTTTCTGGGTTCTTTACTGCCCTTAGATCAACTCAATACTTTCACATGCATAAATTGTTCTCAATCAGTGCTTGAGGTAAGACTCTGGGTAAAACAGAGATTTATCTTGGAATAGCAACACACCCACAAAGCTCTCAAATACCTCATGTTTTGTGGCCTTTGCTTTGCTGCAGCACCTCTGGTGCACCTCTGATGCAAAGGCAGAAGGAACAACACACAAAAACGTATGATGAAATAATTTTTTTTTTAAATTACAGAAGCATCCAGCCCACACCACAAGGCAAAAAAAGTCTTCTGCTGACACCAGCACCCGGGTGACTCTAACAGGAATTAAATAACTGGACCTGGCTCTCTCCTCAGCCCGTTGGGAGCTGTGGTGAGGAGGAGAGAATCCAGACCTCAAGGCTTGGAGGTAGGCTGTGACCTGACTCGACCTCAGTCTAGCCAACAAATAGAAGTATTAAGAGTTTTTTCCACATTTCCTCGGGAAAACTTTCTCCCTGTTCTACAAGGACACCTACTTGTCAGAGCTACTCTCAGTCTGGAGGTCTTTCAGAGTGACCATGATATAATCTGTTATTATAAACAGTCTGTCCGTCCATCATTCTGTCTATACACCCACCTACCTCCCTTCTCCTCTTCCCTTTGTTCTGAGCTTTCCTAAGTTGGGATTTGTGTCTTCCTCATGCTACAGCACCTTGTGTATCTCTGCTCAGTGAGACTGTGCTTCCTTCCAAATGATCAACCCTCAGCCACGACCCACTGATGACATTCCCTGTAGGACGTGGCAAGCCCAGGGAAGAAATCAAAACGTTAGCTCTCTTCTTGTGGCAAAACATTCACACCTTCATATCCTGTCAAGGAGGTTATCACCTCCTGAAGCAGACGCTGTGAGTCAAACTGAGTCCTGATGTCACCCTAATTACTCCACTGGAATTATATCAGGAGCAATTTTTCTCCCTCTACCCTTGAAGATTTACTGCTGTTAAGTACATAGCAATGTTTTTTATCTCTCAGATGGAAAGACAGTTTATTTGAATACTCTAAAACATGAAGAAGCTCCTACACTGTTGCAGTGCCCACACAAGCATGTGATAAAACCTTGACACAAAGGGAATATTCACTGCTGCCTTTGCCTGCAAAGGGTTGAGGGTTTCTCCCACATGGTTCAAGTGGAAGTAAAATGGCTACACAAAAAGGAGTGATAATGCAGAGCAGAATACAAGAAAGAAACAAACATCTAGGGAGATCTTTAGGAGTTGTTACCTGAATCACGGGGTTATAGTAATCTGAAAAAAATGTGGCCCTTGTCAATCTAACTGGAACAGGTTTTTTCATTTCTATTCCTACACTCTGCTGTAAAATGAAAGACAATAAAGCTTAATGAAGGTGATTGCTAGAGATTTTTGCCCATTGTTAGCTGGGAGGCGAGGTGACTTAGAGCAGGGTGAGTAGCCCAAGCTGCTCAGCAGTGAAGAGCCACCTATATTGGCACAACAGTTTCTGGTGTTGAAAAAGTACAGAGTGGTACCAGACAGAAGCTTCAGTTCAGGTGAGGACTTGAAATTCTGGTGTTTAACTTGCATTTGTCTGAATTTCATCTAGAAGATACTGATGTTTTAAATTGAATGAAAAAATGTTTTAAAATCGTATTTAAAAGTTTGCTGGATTACTTTCCAGTACAATGATGTATCTTCTTTCCTCCAAAAGTTCTGCAGATCCTGTTCTTTCTCCTTTTTGCTGCTATTTGTTCTTTATTCACCATCTATATTTTTCTGAGACCTTCCTTTCCTTTTTTTTTTCCTCCTCTCTTTATATATTTTTTTTGCAAAAGGTCATAATATTTATAATTTTTCATTTAGGTCAGGGTGGAGTTGTCTTCAGTTCATGCTGTCCAGAATATGTTCAGGCCTCAATACAGCCCCAATTATAGTTCTTACAGTCTTGTAAACAATTACCCTGGCAAACACTGTCAAGTCTGTCAAAATCATATGCAAGATTAAGAGCTGTAATAACTATCAGAGAGGCCTGTTGAATATTAGGAAGTATTTTGGAATCAATAGTGTACAACGACTTCAATGGAAAATGACTTCTAAGAATCAAACCTGTTTCCAGGTTGGAAATAAGATTTCATTTTTAAATTATTTTTCTGAAGTTGTGGATGGCTCAACCTTAAGGAAAAGGATTTTGAAAGAGGTAGTTGCAATGTTGGTCATTTAAGTTTAGAGCACAAAGGGTTGAAAACCAGGAGGCCACAACACCTTGTCAATATTCATAAATAAGAGCACAGAATGGGAAAAGGTTTCAGGATGGAAAATGAGGATTTTGCCTAATGTGGAACACTTTTTAAGAACATCCTTTTTTGAGTGAAAATCCTATAGAACCAAAAAATCATTATGCACAGCAAGATCTGAACCACATACTTACAGTCTTGCAATTAATAGGAAGATTCCTGATTATTTCTACTCTAATAATATTCTTTAAATGCTCAGTGTTACAAATTCTCCATATTCCCCCCAAGTATTTTAAACACGATTAGACATAAAATCACAATTTTCTTACAAACTGTGAGTAAGCACTTGGAAAGATGTTCAATAATTAACATATACTGGGCTATATTTGCTTTCTGCTGCAGCCAATGGCAAAACTTCTTTTTAATCTCAGTAAAAGGAAGATTCAGTCCATACTCTTGCTAAATAGCAAATGAAAGCATTCATGTTAATTTATTTAGTTTGTATCAGGTTTTCATCTGAGCTATTGATGTCTTGTTCTGCTGTAGGAAAAATGCAAGATTCTGTTTTAATAGAAGGCTGCATCCAAGTGGAATTCTGTTTAAAAGGTGCCAGAATCAGAAATCCTATTATAAATAGGGACAAGAAGCAGGTCTGTTAAATCTTCTAGAGAACAAATTAACAAGTGGGAATGATTAAGGCAGAAATGAGTTGGTGTTCTAATTGAAGAAGTCATGCAGCATGATGTCACCCTCTGTTATTAGTATTTAATTGCTTTCAGAGAGAGCTCAGTGTGCCTCTCTTCTCTCTCCCACAAGAAAACACTCATAGCACTTAAAATGCATCAAGTTAAAGAGGAATGTTGCTGTTTGGTCTGTTTTAAGTTCATGTAATTAAATTAGCTAAATAAAAAACACAGAGCTGTTTATAGGCTCAGCTTTGAATGTTTCATTTTATGCATCCAGGTCTGTTTCCAGTCTTATTAGCTGACTTAAAAACCATTCTTGCAGTGTGTCTAACAAAGAATGGTCACATCCCGTGACTGCACCTGGTTTGCTGAACTGCTTATTTGAATTTTTTTCAGCAAAGTGTCAGTGCAGAAGGGTCATTATGTTATAGAAACTGAGAGGGAGAGGGGGGCACTGTGTTTGTTTCATATCCACGCACGTGGAGCATTCAAAATCTTTTTCTTGTCAAAGTGTTGGGACAGATGAACTTCACCTCTACATTAAAGCCAAGCAAAAGTTGTACTGAGTGCTTCTATCAACTGCAGATCATTTAGCCTGCATCGTAGGATCTAAATAGAACTATATATATGCACACCACAAAGAAAGAAAGAAAGAAAGAAAGAAAGAAAGAAAGAAAGAAAGAAAGAAAGGAAGGAAGGAAGGAAGGAAGGAAGGAAAGAGGAAAGAAAGAAAGAAAGAAAGAAAGAAAGAAAGAAAGAAAGAAAGAAAGAAAGAAAGAAAAAAAAGAAAGTAAGAAAGAAAGAAAGAAAGGAAGGAAGAAAGGAGGAAAGAAAGAAAGAAAGAAAGAAAGAAAGAAAGAAAGAAAAAAGAAAGAAAAAAGAAAGAAAGTAAGAAAGAAAGGAAGGAAGGAAGGAGGAAAGAAAGAGAGAAAGAAAAATAAAGAAAGAAAGAAAGAAAAAGAAAGAAAGGAAGGAAGGAAGGAGGAAAGAAAGAAAGAAAGAAAAAGAAAAAAGAAAGAAAAAAGAAAGAAAGAAAAAGAAAGAAAGAAAGAAAAAGTAAAAGAAAGAAAGAAAGAAAGACAGACTTAAATAAATGACATTTCTAAGGAGGGAATTACACACCACAGAATAGTTTCTACTTGCATACAGGTAGTCCCCACCATGGCAGTAGGACTGCTGAAGCATCATTACCCTGAGGCCTTGTATCTAGATTGTTTTCTACATCTCTGATCACTCCTTTCATACATATAACATACACAGTCAGTTTTCAACTTTTTCAATATTGAATTTTTACCAATTCGATAATGCTATTGTTCAAGAAAGGAATTTAAAATAATTGAGGTTGAACACAATTTTGAGGGACTTCTGACTTCTTCATCACCGTGTCTTCCTCTAGGTGCTTGCAAAACAATGATCTCAGGAAATGTTATATGGTATCAGAACTTTCTTTTGATCACTTTGAAAAGAATGTCCAGCTCATGTGTTTTCTACTGGACTAGTTGCAAGGTTGAAACACAGATGTCTGACAATCACCATAAGGGACAGAACTCTGTGTGTCTCTTGTCCCACCTTTATCTACCCGTGTTCCAGCTCCAGAAGGTGGAGGGGCTCTGGAAATCTAAGTTGGGCCTCCTGAGAGAAGAGTTAAGCCTGAGACTTTCTCCCTCTTACACCCAACACCTGAAATACGAGGGAGAGAAAAAAAATGTGCTTTTTCTCCAGCCATGGGGATCGCTGTCCCACCTTGGGGCAGCCTGACACAGGGGTTTTTCTGTCTGACATTCTCCTTCTCCCTGCCTTCAGTTGAAAAGCAGAAAAAAAGTAAACATCAAAAGTGCAAGAAAAGAAGCCTCTGTTTCCTGGTCTCATGTCCAGGTGATAGCTTCAGAATTAAATTCCCTATCCCACTGCAGAAGCTAATCCCTTCTAACCACTGACATTACGTTGATTTCTCTTGGTTCTGACAAATAAAAACAGAACACGGAGTGCTTCAAACAACCAAGCAAGCCACTAAAACCTTACTGAACCAGGACCGTTTCCTGGTTGCTTTTCCAGTTCTGAATCTCAAAACACTTTTTTCATGCAGTTGCTTGTCTTTAGGAGTGTTTATGCTACAATGCTGTAAAGTTTCAAAGGGGGACATCATAGAATCATAGAATCATAGAATCACAGATAGAATCACAGAATCAGCTGGGTTGGAAGGGACCTCTGAGATCATCAAGTCCAACCCTTGATATGGATGAATAAGCTTTCTGTACAAGTTATGAAGTTCATGAAGTGAAAGGAAAATACTTTCTGTATGGGTGTCCAATGCAACTTCAGGCTTGCTGGGGCCTGGTGTCCTGGTATTTTACCCCTGCCATGGATTTGGCTGCCTGTGCTCTGAGACAGTTTGTCTGTGCAATTTTGATGAGGCTGTTGTGAAAAATCCCCTGGGAGTGGTGAAAAGCAGCACTGGGGCTGCTTGCACTGCCTGGGAGCTGCAGGTGAGGTCGGGCTGTTGGTCATTGAACCACACTGCAGCTGTGCCAGTGCTTGGCCACCTGCCTTGTTGGTTCAGACCCTGACCAGGCTTCACTTCGTGGTTTGATCACAGACCTGCTCAGGGACTGTTGGGCTCACGGCAGATGAGTGTCCCAGTTAGGACAGCTGGGACCAGTTCATCACTGGATGGGTGTAACCCAAAACTGTGTATTCTAGAGCCTTCCATGCCATTGCCCAGAAACTGTTATCAATAGAGCATTTACACCCTCTGCCCAGAGCAGCCCTGACCCCTCAGGCTGGAAACTGGGTGTTCAGAGGCCTGTGAGACAGGAGGGTGCTCCTGTCCTCACACCCAGGGTGGAACTCCCCACCCTGAGGGAGGCACTGGGCATTCCTGCCTGAACCTGAGGATAGATAATCTTGGGGTCTTGGGACTTTTTTAACCACTTGTGGGATCCAAAGAAGGACTGTGACCACCACTCTTGCCCAGACTGCACCACCACTCTCACCAACAGGTTTTTCCCCTCTCCCTTTACTTTGGACTCAGGGGGCCCAAGGAACCCCACTCTGTTCCTGCCCCAGGGTGCTGGGTTATACCTTTGGGGTTTGTGGGTTAAAACCAACTCTTTGTCTGTATAATTGTATTTATTGTATTATTTTATGAAATTGTTATTCTGACTTATAATCTCTCCTTTGAGTTGGGTTCTTTTCCCCTGCCGGTTTACCTTTAAACCAGCACGATGAGGTTTCCAGAATCAGACTCACGCTGCTGCCCTTGTTCTGAGCCCACCCCACCTGCCTTGCTGCAGCTCTCAGCTCTGGGCTGGCCTTCCCACAGAGAGGAACTCGGTCCTGCTGCTCTCTGACAAGGTGTTTGCTCTCAGCAGGTGTGTGTGGGGAGGTGAGGAGGTGTCACCCACTGCAGCAGTGAACACCTGGAGTGCAGTGAGCCCACCCGGGGATGGGGATGAGCTGGCTGAGAGCTCATGGGTCAGGACTGAAGGCAGGGCAGGGACAGGTGGTTTTATTGTGGGGGTCTGCTACAGGCTGCCTGAGCAGGAAAACGGGGCTGATGAGGCTCTCTGTGGACAGACAGGAGCTGCCTCGTGTTCCCAAACACTGGGGGACTTCAACTACCTTCAAACATCTGTTGGAGGGACAACACAGCAGAGCACAAACCATGCAGGAGGTTCCTGGAATGCTTGGATGGCAAATTCCTTCTGCAGGTGATAGAGGAGCCAGGCAGGAGAGGAGGTGCTGTGCTGGACCTTGTTGCCAGTCCCAAGGAGGGGCTGGTGCGGAATGGGAAGCCCAAGGGCAGCCTTGGCTGCAGGGGTGGTGAAGTGGTGGAGTTTGAGATCCTTGGGGTGACAAGGAAGGCACACAGGGACTTCAGGAGAGCTGACCTGGATCTCTTCAAGCATCTCCTTGGTAGAGTGCCATAGGATAGAGCCCTGTAGGGAAGGGGAGCCCAAGAGAGCTGAACAATATCCGAGGACTGTCTCCTCCAAGCCCAAGAGCAACGCATCCCTACAAAGAGAAAATTAAGGAAGAAGGCCAGGAAGCCTGCACGGATGAACAAGGAGACCCTGGACAAACTTAAACACAAACAGGTAGCTTACAGGAGATGGAAGCAAGGAAACACAGCCTGGGAGGAATAGAGAGAAATTATCCAAGCAACCAGGGAGATTCTTAGGAAAGTTAAAGCACTGGCAGAAGCAAATCTGGTCAAGCACATCAAAGGTACAAAAAATGTTCTTTAGTTATCTGAGCAATAAAAGAAAGGCTAAGGAAAACGTGGGTCCTCTCAGGAAGGATACAGGAAACCTCCAAGCCCAAGAGCAATGCATGCCAAAAAAGAGGGAGTCAGGCAAAAATGCCAGAAGGGCTGTGTGGATGAACAGGGAGCTCCTGGAAAAAGCCAAACTCAAGAAGGAAGCCTACAGAAGGTGGAAGCAAGGACAGGGAGCCTGTGAGGAATGCACAGAAATTGTCTGGGCAGGCAGGAATCACTTAGTTAGGAAAGCTAAAGCTCTGATGGAGTTAAACCTGTTTTGGGGACACCAAGGGGAACAAGCTTCTGAGTAACCTGAGATAGTAGAAGCTGTCCTTGTCCATGGAAGAGGGGTTGGAGCTGGATTATCTTTAAGGTCCTTTCTTACCCAAACCATTCTATGGTTTAATTTTCTTTTTTTGGTTTTAATTGGGTCTATTTTATTAAAAATAATGAAGGAATGAACTCTAAAGAAAATTTAAGCCAAGAAGTCAGAGAAACTCCATCTGTACTGTAAAGGTGCCACTTACTGCTGTAAACAGCAGCAGTATTAGAATACTATTTCCATGCATACTTTGTTTAGTCATTCAACACATTCCCTCATGAAAACACAGTTTTTCTGAAAAACGAAGTTTCTTGGGTATAATTTTTGAGGGCAAAAATATCCTGTCTCCCTTTTGGCCTTTTACCTCACCTTCCTGCAGATTTAGAACTTCACTATTTGCTATTCAAACTCATCTCTGGCTATGCCATACTTGTGGTACATAAAGCTTTGTTTTCAGAGAATGAGGTTTATAATATTTATGAGGAAAAAAACAGAGGTTAGAAGAATATTTTCACTTGGAGATTACTTTTTGACCCCTTAGTTCTTTCAGAGAGATCCTAGTGTCATAGGTTATTTTTCTTCTCAGATTATCATGAAGATCCTTTTCAAAAATGTTTGAAGGCAATCAATTAAATTTTTTTATATTAGGGAGAAAGACTAGATCCACTCTCAAGAGAATTTTTTTTTTATACAGAAGGGTTTCAAATGGCTTAAGAGTTTTCCATGTTGTTTTTTTACGAGTAAAGAAAATAATGGCACAAATATTTTTTTAATTAAGCACTGCTTTCAAAAGTGAGCCCTATTACTGTTTTATGTTTGTCACACGATGGAGACATGAAGACATTCAGTACATTTAACAGCAGGACTATAAAAGATCAGGGCTTCCCTGGCTGTCCTGGTTCCCATCATCATGAAAGTGGACACTTCAAGATCTGACTGGGGATGTTGGTCTATTACTGTTATGGAGAGGTTTTCTAACATAATATAATGTACATAATGAGACAACAAAGGAGCTGGACAAGAAAGAGATGAAGGGAGTACAATTAAAAAAAAAAAAGGAAGGAGGGATTTGGCTTTTCTCTAGTATGGTGGAATGTCATTTTGTGCATCTTGCCTTGTTAAAAATCAGTTAAAATGTGGGCAAGATATATAATGGACAGCAGAGGCTGGTAGCAGAGTGGACAATACAGACTAAGAAACGAAGGCTGAAATCACTGAATTATTAGGTAATGTTAAACCACTTTTGTTCCCCTCTTTAAACTCATGAACACAGGAACAGAGTTTTCAGTGTTATCAGTACAGGAGAAACATCTGACAACAATTAAAAGTCTACACAAGCACAAATATTTCAACCTCCACAGACCTACACCAGCGTGAATGAACTCGCTGCAGTCTTTGGGAGCTGCAAACAGGTGACAACAACATGTGATTTTTTTTCAGCAGAGAAATTATATTCAAACAACTTCATCAGGAGGAGGCACAGGAGGTGCTGGGCAGCAATAGTATCACAGGAAAAAGGTGGCATTTTCCTTTAGAGCTGTACACAATGCACACCAAGGCAGGTACCAGGAGTCACAGGCAGTGACAACTCCTGCCAGTGAAAGCTATGCTCTTTATTAATTGGTTCCCAAACTTTAAACCATCCCTTCTGGAGCTGCTCTTTATATTTTTCCAAGGCTCTGACTCTGGGGGCAAGCGATTACTCCAAAGGCAGGGGAAACAAGCTCGGGAAACTGGTTTATTTTCCATGAACATAACAGTTTTCTGCATTCAGACATAAAAAAATATAGAAGCCTTCAAGAATGCACAAATGTCTGTGAGTCGCACAATAAATGAGTCATATACAAGTGAAACCTAACAATTTCCTCAAAATTTTTCACCTGAATAAGAGTGACCTGTATGTGTTCAGAAATACAACAGCATGATCTAAACATCCATGACAAATATTACTTGTTTTACTGATAAGCCTTTGCATTATGTCATTAACAGTATCCCAAATATCACCATTGAAACCAAGGTTCTCTTCAAACCTCTTTGACTCAGATAATCCTTCCACTCAAATGCAACAGTCTTCTTAACCAAAGGTTGTTTTCAGGTCTTAATTGAGGTGAATGAGCCTCATGCCTTGATATCCAGCAAACTTTGTTCTACCAGATGACTGAGAGTAAGAAACTGAGGTCTTTAAACAATAGAGATCCTGCCCTGTGGACCTGCGAGAAGAAAATCTGAGATATTTTATTTTGACAGTTTAAAGGAAACAAATTTTCTGCCGCAAAATCGTCAAATTTTAGAAATAATTCGCGCCAATTTTGTTCTTCAAAATGTATACAGCAGGTTCTTTCCACACCACACAGTGCAGAGCACACCCACCAAGCAAGCCAACCCTGAAGTAAGGAACCAGCAAACAGATCAAACCTTTCTACTGACTGTCTGGAAGAAAGGAAACCCAAAGAGGGTGTGGTGGTGGTTTGAAAGCCTCAGAAATCCAATTTCCAAGTTCAAACCCCCCCTCCCACCATTTGCCCCAGCGTGAGAGGGTTTTCAGACAAAACACAACTGCTCAGCACTGGGGGAAGGGGAAAATACAAGGTTTATTTACATACATATGCATGTAGGTAACAACTCAGCTATCACCTCTACAATGAAATAATTATTTGCATTAGATTAAATTTCTCTATTTTTCCTTCAACAAGAGTCCAAGAAGAAAAAGAGAAAAGTCCTCTTGCCACTACATTAGATAAGTCTCTCCTTTCTTCCAAAAAGAGTCCAGGAGAAAAATTCTTGCTCTTCATATGCAATCAGATATCACTGCAGGAATGAGCATTAGTAAGTCAAGAATTTGCTATTTCTTTAATTGGCTTCTTATTAGTGAACAGGTTCTTATTTTCTAATAAAGTTCTCATGGACTTTTTGGAAAATTGGAATATTAGTACCTTTAGTTCTCCTCCAGCATCTCTATCAACTTCACCACCTCTTCCTTCACTTAAGGTTCTGAAAATTTAGGGGGAAAACAGATTTTTAGGTTTTATGAAGTCACAGATATCTTCTGTTACTTTGCAGAGCTTTTTCTCTCACGACTTTCCTTTCAGCTTACGTGGCATTGTCATTCCTGTCACCCTTCATTTGAAGTGAACAGTTTGTGTGCTACACCCTCTCTCACCAGGGACTGATTTGCTCGTGTGGCACCTCCTGTTGGTTTCCTGTGTTCACCCTCTCCACTTTCTGTCCTTCCATCCCTGGCCTAGAGAAACTTTGCAGTTTGGGAAGTGTGTTGGTTTGTCCTTGTGGGTGATGCCTGACATTCCCCCAGGGAGTGGCAGCTGGTGATTGCACTTTTCCTGGAAGCACCTCCTCCATCCAACAAAGGATGAGACAGATTCCCAACATGTTCTGCTAAAACCAGACACCACACACCTGAACAATGTGTGACATAGGTGGTGTTCTCTGCAAAGGTTTACTGAGAGGGAGATGCAAAAACACTATCTCTGATTTATATCCCTCCCTCTAGTCCTGTATTTATACACAAATTTCATCTTGTTTCCAAATCATGTACTTGGCATTGCAGGCACCTTGTGTGCATTTGGGGTCCATGATTATGTCTGTAATACCTGGCCATACAGCCTACAGATGCTGACTAAAATTACCCTTTAAGCAACCTGAAACACTTAACAGTAGTTAGAGATTACAGCAAACTGGCTCCTCAAAGCTTTGGCACTACAGAGACATAAATCCAACCATGGGCTTTGATATCCCGCTCACACTGAAATACTGAAATTTGACTGACTATTAAGTCATTTTAATAACTTTCCTATGAAAAGAACATTAAGTATGAAAGTAATTAATCCTGACTATGAGGTAAGGATTTTTCTCTGAATAGTAATTGCAACCAGCATGGCCTTAAAGCCTGAGAAAAATGCGACTGCAGCAATTAAACCGGTTTAAAACTTCAATTTCAGAAGCCATAATTTTGTGGGGGGTGTTTTCTCCTCTTTCAGCTTTGTGATAAGACTCCATCTGCTTTGTGACAGTTAACTCTGTGAGAGGTGTTCTGATCTGAGAACAGTCAAACCAAACACACACAGTCCCACACAAACTCAGATGTGTGTCACCCCATGGATGTGGGATGCCTGGAAAACCTCGCACGCAACAAGTGACTTCCTTGTGACATTGCTGCTGGAAACCACCAGTGATCAGAAACTCTTGTCCACCTTTGTGGACATGAAGCTGAGTGTGCTGTTCTCTCAGGTGGCACACAGCCTGCAAAGCTTGCTGGCACGTTGTCCTGGTTAGAACAGCTGGGACCAGTTCATCACCGGATGGGTGTAACCCAAAACTGGGTATTCTAGAGCCTTCCATGCCATTTCCTATCAATAGACCATTTATACCCTCTGCCCAGAGCAGCCCTGACCCCTCAGGCTGTAAACTGGGTGTTCAGAGGCCTGGGAGATAGGAGGGTGCTCCTGTCCTCACACCCAGTGTGGAACTCCCCACCCTGAGGGAGGGACTGGGCATTCCTGCCTGAACCTGAGGATATATGATCTTGGAGTCTTGGGACTTCTTTAACCACTTGTGGGATCCAGAGAAAGACTGAGACCACCACTCTCAACCAGACTGAGACCACCACTCTTGCCCAGACTGCACCAGCACTCTCACCAACAGGTTTTTCCCCTCTCCTTTTACTTTGGACTCAGGGGGCCCCAACAAACCCCACTCTGTTCATGCCCCACAGTGTGGGTTATACATTTGGGTTTTGTGGGTTAAAACCAACTGTTTGTCTGTATAATTGTATTTATTGTATTATTTTATTAAATTGTTATTCTAATAACAATAATTTAATTGTTATATTAAATTATAATCTCTCCTTTGAGTTGGGTTCATTTCCCCTGCTGGTTCACCTTTAAACCAGCACACATGGGCAGCACAGCTCCCTCATGGGCACAACCAGCAGCTGCCAGGCTCGACTGGTTGATGTTCCTCAGTCTCTCCAGGTAATTGCCTGGCCCTGAACACCATGAGTTTGCAGAGGCACTGCAGTTCCTGCTACGACACATGATTTTTTTCCACACGGCTTTTTTTTCCCCCTTCTTTCGAGCCAAGCAAAGTAAAACAGTAGCCATACCAGCTGCGGGGAGATTTCCCAGTGGCAGGGCTCCAACTGCAGCAGAAATAATGCAGACTCAAGCTAGAATCACTGCATTTAAGACCAACTATAATAACACACATTTCTTAATCACAATTTTTTCGATATAGACAACATTAATGTTCTCCCCTGCCTCCATGGCATTCAGTGCAGGCATCCCTGTTCACTGAGAACTGTTTTTTCCTCTGAACCCATATTTTTCGGTTCAAAGGACACTTAGTTCCTGCATTAGACACGAAAGGAACATCTCAGACATCAGTATTTTAGATCAATGTGCATCAGTAGATGGGAACTCCTAACTTGCAACTTGTGCTTTTAATTTTCTCCTCTTCTTCATTACATTTCATGGGCAGTTTGGGAACTTGAGTGCTTAAAACTCTCTGCCTGGCTAAATACAAGTTTGTCTCACTGAGAATTATAAAAATGCTGGTCTCACTCAGAAGTTGTGAAAGAGTGAGGAATGCTGCTCAAGGAGAGCTTGTGACGAGTTAAAGCTGATTCTTTTAGAGGATGCACACACGAATTTTTACCTGCACAAATGCAAACACCAGAAGCAGCTTTCCATCTGTGACAGTTTCTGGTTTGTTTTTTTTTTTGGAAATAATGTTTACAATAGCCATTTATGCACACAAGGTGCCTGCAATGCCTCTGAATGAGGAAAGCAAAACAGCGTAAAGCCTGAAGGTCACTTTTGTGTTGAGCTGTTCTCAGGTTCTTCTGGACGTGTAAGGCTGTTTCTACTCCATTTTTATGGGTGAATTTACTGTTCCGTGTTGGAAAGGTCTCTTCCTTTGAAATGGTTGGTTTGTGGGTTTTTTAGCGATTAAATAAAAATAATCCTTGAAGGAAAAAAAGAGTTTCGAGCAGCCCCAAGGTGGACTGTGAACTTGAGTGCCAGTTGAACCCAACCATCAGCAGTGTTCATGTTGCAGTAATAACAGGCAGCAACTAGAAATGGCTCCAAAGGAGAGGGCCCCCAACCCACTTAAAAAAGCTGGAAATAGAAACACAACCTTTAATCTCTTTTAGTTTGGGTCTCACAAAACTAAGAGCCAATGTTAAAGCTTTACAAAACTAGCTGGTGAACTGTCCATTCATGGCACGACCTGCTACAAAACCACTTTCACATTTAAAGCCCAAATTCAGGCTCGGTGGAGCATTTTCAACTGCACAGTTGAAAGAGGAGAAAATAGGACAATATGCAGAATGACTCGGTGCATTAAGGCGTTATTTGCCAACCCTTTCTCAGTTATTTCCATGTTAAACTTAGATAAAAAATTAATATGTTTATCCTGACTTTCAACACTGCAAAACAACTTGAGAACTTGACAGCAGAACCTTCTGTCACCTGAACTTTCATTATTAATAGCACACTCTGTGGTCAGACCTGGGCTGACATGTTATTGTTGCACAGGGAAAAACAGGTTATCCATCCACTTTGCTGTATAGCACTGGAGAGCCAGAACCAGCTCAATCAGCGGTAAAAAATCCTGAGAAATTCAGAAAATACACTTACAGTTATCACCTATTTGTGTGCAATGCAAACACTTCTATTTGCTTGATGTTTTGCAGGGAAAATTCAGGTGGCTTTGTTTTTTCATTAAGTAGAATTTCTCAGTGGAAAGTGTGCGTGGTAGTTTTATGAACAGAAAAATATGAATTTTATACACATAATAATTATTTCCTGTTTCACATATCTAGCAATCATATATCCAGGAAAGAAGGATGTATTGGTGAAATTTATTATAATATTAGGCAGTTTTAAGTTCATTTAAACAATTAAAGTGTGTCAGTGTACATTGATGTATTCGATGCCCTAAGAAATGACTTTTCAAGGTTATAAAAAGTCTGTACAAGATGATGAATGGCGAAGTCAGTTGTGTTTATTTGGTATCATAGTGGGAAACATTTATAATAATATTTACAATAATAACATATATTAAATATATATTTAAATATTTATAATTTTATATATAAATATATTGATATATATTTATAATAATTTATATATTTATATATTTTATGTAAATTTATATATTAATAATAATAATTTTGCTTACCTATCACTTTAGTCACTGGGACCATCATCCCAAGTTGAAGTGCCAAAGTACAGCTCTAGGATCTTACCAAAATTTTAGGGTCATTTTAGATGCATTGTGACATAAACTATTATTTAGAATCATAGGATATCCTGAGCTGGAAGGGTACTACAAGGATTTCACATATGATTTGTAAGCAAATAGTGGGAGACCTCCAGACCCAACAGAAAACAAAATTAATTTTATCATGCAAAAAAAAGGATTTTTTTTCTGCTGCTCTCTTTTTGAAGAACATTTACAAAATGCCTCAAAAAGAGGCATTTTGTGTTTCTGTGTGCTTGTTGAGCATGACATGCTAAGCTTTCTTGTTTTTGTTAAGTAACGCTCATCACTTCTAAAGATGTCAAACAAATCATCTACTTTAAACACACAGTTGTGAGTTTACTGCAGCAGGCCATCCACAGCCATCTTTGTTTAGATCAGATAGTTTACCAGAATATAATACTGATTACTTATCACAACTGCCTTGCTATGGGTTCATGACAGCATGAAAGTATACATATTTCAATTTTTGATTGAGTTGCATCAAGAACACCAAGTGGGCTACACATTATGCTTATAGACACAAAAATGAAACACTCATCAAGACATCAGCAGTCACTGTCCCAGGGCCCTCATTTTTTTTATTTTATTCTAGTACATTCACCTTCCGAAACATCAATTTTTATTTATTTTTGGTTTTTGGGGAGCCTTCCCTCTGTACTTTGTTTCCTTCCCCAGCTGAACTCTTTAAATCACGAGATACGAGCTAAATAAAATATGGAAGAGGTAAATAACCTTTTACAGATAGTTTCACCTATCAATATTCTCTGTAGTGCAACAGATTTCTTTGTGTATCACAACGTAAAGAATTGCATCAAATGCAGAGCTGGAAATTTTAAAGAGCTTGGGTCTGGATTATGTTGCATCTTATCAATTGCAGTAATGATATTAGAAAAAAGTGAATGATCTCCCATTCTTTGACTTTAGAGAAAAGTCCATGTTCAAACACACACAAGGCAGCATCTACCACTTCCTGGCAAATCATGACAAGTTGACCATTAAACAAAAGCCCAGAGATTAAAACATATTCTGCATAAAGATTCTTTTCTCTGCAGATTCTTTGAATGATGGGGGTGTGGGATAAATGTATACTAGCTGAATATAATGTTTTTTGCTTCATTGCTAAAGTTATTTGGGCCACATAATTATAATAAAAATCCTAATATTCAGCCCTGGCCTTGCTTTTACTAATTCAAAAGAATTTATTTATTCCGAAGAATAAGGACCTTGTTTTGAAGATGTCAAGAAGAATGGATCATGCAAAATCCCTTAAATTATTTCCTATAAAATCCTGTCACCCTTGGCTACTCTAAACACCAGATTCATAATCTTTTTTTTTTCCTCAGTGAACATACACAAAAATGGCTTTCTTCTATGGTTAATACTTTAGAAAGCATGTTATAATTCCCCATGGAAAAGTTTTCATAGTAGAATTACAGCCTAAGAAAATTAATGATGAGCAGCAAAATGCTCCAGGGATGTAGTGCAATTATTTGCATGATAACCCACACCCTCTATTTGCTTTATTTCCTCTGTCTCTCATGTAAATTGTATTTTTACAAAGAACTGCTCAGTCTATCATTAAAACATGAAGGTTTACAGAAGGACTTTCAAAAGGCTTAAATTTAATTGATGTCCAAACCCTCTCAGTCTGCAAATCAGTAACAAAAGACGTTTTGCCTTCTTTCTGCAAACAGAGCAGATGTCTGAGTAAAATATCACCTCTGGAACAGAAGCAACTGACTTTTATGTTCTCATCACAAAAATTGAAGCTCTCCACTGGTGGCCTTTCTTATTTACACCACACACATGGCAATCTTTGACATTCATTTCCTTGAATATAAACAGGAGATACAGGCTCCCTCTCCTGAAGTTAATGAGTGGAATGATAAGGCTCCTTAATTCCAGTGCCTAATGACTGTATAGTACCTCCACAGTTCTGAAAAGAAAGTGTGTTAAAATTGGTTTTAGGATAGAAGATTGCTGAAACAACATCTTACTATGAAAGGATTTGTTCACACACAGCCTTGAGCCAAATTAGACACACCAGTTTTAATGCTGACTAAAACTGTGTCTTCAATTTGACTAAAAGCCAGTTGAAATGAGTGGAGCACTGGGGCACAAATTTTATAATTTATCTGCAGTGTTCTTCAATGTGAACAGGATATCTAACGAAAGGACATTAACAATATTAAGGCTCAATAGACAGAAATCAACAGCCTGAAAACTTTAGATAAAAAATGCATTCATTAGAACCATCAGACGTTTTCAGGTGAGCTGTTTTCTCTCAAAAAATTTGCAGAACACGAAATTTTCAAGTGTATGCCAGTTTCGACAGGAAAAAAAAAGAAAGGAATCTCAAGTCACAAACAGAAATGCATTATTTGAGAAAAATGTTCAGGACAATAACTTATAATGCAGAAAACCAGCCTGTTCTGCCTGGTTCAGGTGAAGGACTCAAACCTTGGCCCTGTCTGTGTCTCCTGGGCTAAGCAAAGGTTGTGGTGTAAAAATCTCCGTTTTGTTTCATTCTATGTTCGTGGGAAACACCCAAAATTCCTGTGAAAATGTACATGATCTGTTTGTCCTGCTGTGATATGAGAATTTTTCTCTTTTTTTTTTTTTAAATTTTGAAAAAGGGAGAACACAGCTTTTTGTCCAACCCTGATATTATCCTCTGCTGGACTACTGGTCATGAGACTTGCTTGCTGTGCTCTGATGACTTATCTTCATGTTTCCCATAAACTCTACGGGCCCAAAACATAAAAAGAAGAGGATAAAAACCTTCCCAAATCTGAAGGAAATTCAAGTGGTATTTTAGCTGCTGCTGTTTGTTTTGGTTGGTGGTGGTTGTTTCGTTTTGTTTTTTATTTAGAACAAAGGTTCTGCTCTTAATTTTTTTTTCATTTTAACCTTTTGTGTAAGTTTGATCTCTAGAGTGTGAGAAACTGAATATCTTATATGATGAAATCGTGCTTGTCTCCAGCGCAAACAAAAAGTCCAGTCAAACTGTCCGGCCAAAACACTTCAATCCACTTTTTGGTGCAGATAATATAAAAACTGAGCAATTATTTTCCCAGACATCAGTTAGTTACTCTACTAAAACTTGGGGAAGTTGCTACTTGGTGTTTTTTTCAGCTTCTTCTCAAGGTTAGATGGAGTCTGTCAATTCTCTGCTTGCACAGTTGGTGATAAAAATTTCCAGTCACTCTCCATGCAGTCAGAATTGAACTGTGGATGGTTTTGCATGTCCTTATTATTTCCTAGTGGAAACCTTTTGGTCTTTGCACTTTTGCACGGTGTCCTGTTCTTGAAATTCAAATTTAATGTAGAAGATCAAAATCTACTGCTGACAGCACCTCAGTTTCAACTAAAGTTAATTTCCAATATAATCTACAGACATCCCACAAGTTTTTCAGGTTGCTTAGTTCCTGTTACATAAAGAAGTTGTGGGTTTGGGTCTTGATAAACTGTGGAAAATGTGTTCTGTCCTGTAACAGCTACAGGGTGAAACTAAGTGAGCAAAGTAGTCCTTCCTTACTTTGAAGTCTATCAGTACCTTGAGACATAAAACTGAACGTTGGGCAAGCCAAGGATGATATGTTCCTTTCACCAGGGAGTGAACACACTTCTGTAAAGTCTCTTTATTTAAAACTCTCAACAATTTCACTCTGCTTCAATAAAGTTGTGAACTGCCTGTTTCATAAGTGTCCCTAAATGAAAAAAATGACCTTATGCAGGCAGCAGGAAACAGAAACAGCTGCCCACGACCAAGCATTAAAAAAGAGCTTCATAATTCTACCCATTAGCAGGCTAAACATAAAACCTCTGCAAATTCATACAAATAAAAACGTTATTCACTGGAAACTAAATCTGCTTCACTCACATTTCTGGAGAGTATTTAGATGTCCAGGAAGGCATGGCTGAGATAAGGCAGAGAATGGGGACAAGCATACAGGTATTATATTTCAGAAGGCTGCAGAAACTACATCTTAAACTCCCACACTGCTTTCTGTGGTGGCATCCCTTTTGTAATAATCAATCATGTCAGTAAAGGATAATTATTTGAGAAAAGCAGCCTTATGTAAGTAAAAGATGCCAAATTAGAAGGCAAATATTTAATCTGTAGCACGAACTATGAGATGAGAGGTTACACAGCTCAGGAGAAGATCTTTGAGTGCTGCTAATTACTTACAATTTTTTCTGCTTTTTGAAAAAAACCCACTTAAATAGAATTTTAAAGAGCCATAAAAATTTAGTTTAATTTTATCCATCTGTTAGGATAGCATGTTGTGAATAGAAGACCCTGGTAAGACTGAAGGAATGAGTTGCAAAACTGGGCATAAAATACTTATTTTGATGCATATATATACTCCCAAATTCAATTCCATTGTTGATTTTTAGTCTTTAATGTTTTGGGGGAGTAGGAGGAGTCGCAGCCTTGATCATTTTGTGTGTGCCTGTCCTCTTACAATACTCGTGTGTGTAATTCTTGTGTCAGGCTCTTGTGAGTCTGACAGAATCCCAAGATGCTACACGAAAGCAAATTCTGCATTTTGAGCCTGATCATGTGTAAATTCCTTAAATGTATCTTGTTGACTGATTCCTGTTTTTGCGTTGTTGATTGGCTCTGGAGCATTTTAGTGGACAGCAGCAGCAGGAGCAGTTTCATACTGGCAAACTCAGTTCCCAGACTTTAAAGAAGCAGCAGAGCAGAGAAGATTGCCAGCCTGGTGGACATGTGAATTTTCCTTTAATTTTCTAAAGCAGCGTGCATTACACCTCACAGCCCTCATAAAACAGAGAACTGTGCATGGAGGAAAAATGAACCAGACAATGAAAAAGCACTTTATAGGTGTAATTTTTCATAATAGCACACAATTTTAAACTACATGTGAATAACCAAGGTTCTCCTCGACTGCTTGCTGTCCGTATAGAAGCAGTTCAGATTTCAGAAGGAATGCTGTGATAACTCCACAACACAAAGGCAGGCGAAGTCAAGCACTTAAATATTTCTGGGCAATTTAATGTGTGGCATTTGATCTTGATTTTTCAAAACTGATAAAGCCTTGCAGTTCCCACTTAACCCCACGTGACGTGGTGACGGGTCAGCAGTCCCGCAACTCCAGATCATGGTATTGCCATTTTACAGCTTAAATTGCAAAAGGACTTGGAACCACTGCCATTTGGGAAATTGTTGTTTTTACATGCAAACTATCAGGCAGCCCTTAGCCCATCTGCTTGGGAGTCCCATGTTTTACAAACAGTCATATTTCAACTCGGTTGGCGTTTCAGAGAACTTACACTCATTGATTTACTGTACTTAAAAGGCAATGTTTGAGAAATTGAGTTCTTATGTATTTTTATCCGTTGCTGTCAATGTTGTGTGAATGCTTCTGCAGCTGGCATTATTTATACAGTTATGTAAACCATGGCTAGACTTCCTAGCTTGAGCAAGTTCTGAAGGAGGCAACAGAACGAGCTCAAAAAGAAAAGAAAAAGAAAAAAAAAAAACCCAACACCCAGCAACCTCCTCCTTCCTCCTGCAGATCACTGTCTTTTTCTGAACACCACACATCACTTTTATACTGATCTTCTGATGCAAGCTGGGATCTCCACAGAAACCAGTTCAACACCATCATTTTCTACAGAGGGCAACTTATGTGGATGCAGCTTTTGGGACAGACCTGGCCTGTTCTGACACTTCTAGCATGAGCTTATGTTAGAGTATTAGCTTCCCCTTGCAAAATACACTTCAGAAAAAAGCAATTTTTCTTTTTCCTGTTGTTACTGACACAAAAAATATTTGTTTTGTTTCATGGCCATGTCAAAAAACATCTACCAGAAATAGTTTAAGATCTCAAAGTCACGTGTCCAGAAATTAGTAAGTAGCAGAATTAATCTCTGCACTGTGGCTGTACATCCAACACCCTGCTACTCACCCCTGCAGATCCTTCACCTGGAAGGGAAAACAGAGCTCTGTCTCTTTTCTGCAGGAAAGGGTTTTGGTTTTTTCAGTTTATTGGTTTAGTTTTGTTTTTCCCTGAAAAGGAGCCTCATTTTAGGGAAGTTAAACCTGTAATGCCCTCACCCTAAAATCTCTTCTGTATCAAACACATCTCAGTTTTTCTGTTTTCCATGTGTTCTTCACCAGTTCTGAGTGCCTAAACACACACACACTCATAGGGATTTTGAAACTATTTTTGCAATCAAGTGAGAGGTGACAGCTGAGCTTAAAGAACATTTTCACTGCACTGCAAGAGTCACAATAATGGATGGCACCTTTTTTTTCTGTCCCAGATCCTAGTAGCTTGCAAATATGTGACAATCCTCTTTTTCCTTTATAAATGATATTGCTCATAATTTCAAAGAAAGCTTGAAAACTTAGCCCAAATTTATCCCAATGTCTGAAAGGTAAAAAGCAAGCAAAATATCTCAATAACTTTTTTTTCTTCTTATGCTGATGCTGAAACTTTGCTGAAAGTATCGTGCCTTCTCTTTTTTTGTTTGTTAGGGTTGCTAGGGTAGGGACCATCTTACTGAAGCCTAAGCTTCAGTATTAGCTAGGATACCTGCAGAAAATTTGTGTTTGATATGAAGATATCCCTTACAATTTACACCATTGACTCAACAGGTTCTGAAGAACAACAGCAGTGAAAATTTGAAAAATAAAATCATGGTAGATAAAAGCACATGTCAATATAAACACTGTTCATTTATATTTCAGCTTCTCCTGAACTGGGTCTCAAAGTAAACAGGAGTTAGACCACATTTGCCTCTGCTGTTTTCCATCTTCTTTCCTGAACAGGTTCATGTTCTCAGCCTGAATCATCGTGGGGATATTCCACAAGCACTGTAAAGTCACCCTAGTCCATTGTATCAGTTATCTTAAATTGTAATAATTAATTTGATCCTTTAAGAACACATTGTTCATTATTCCTGCTGTGATAATAGCACTATCAGTGGAATTAGCCTAACGCTTTTGTTATAATTCTCCATATTCAGTCATTTCCCGACACTGATAAACTGATTATGTGAACTGAAATTTCCCTTTCTGGTGTTCACTGCAGATTGAAATGTCTTGACAAAAGCTTCAACAAACCCCCCACTTTTCCAGCATGTAATCTCTCAGTGGAGAATGGAAATGAAAAAGGGGCATCTGAAATTTTCACCAGGTGTTCCATTCCCCGAATAATAGCTGTTGTGTGCCCTGCCAAAACTGAGGGTCTAGTGGAAAAATAAATGAATGTTTTCTTTAAAACTTTTCAAAAGATTCCCAGAGGGACAAAACAGACTGCTTTAATTTTCTTTTTAATTCTGCTACTTACTGATTTCTGGACACGTGACTTTGCGATCTCAAAATATTTCTGGCAGACATTTTTTTGACATGGCTATGAAACAAAACGTAAATATTTTTTGTGTCAGTAACAACAGGAAAAAGAAAAATTGCTTTTTTCTGAAGTGTATTTTGAAAGGGAAGCTAATACTCTAACATAAGCTCATGCTAGAAGTGTCAGAACAGTATAAATTGAAAAATTTCTTGTGTGCTATACAACCATTCAAAACCTATCTTTTTATTTTCACACGTTTTTATAAACTCAGAAAAATAGAGGAACAAACCAAGTTGATATTAACGTACAGATATAGCAAAAAATGGATTTGCAGAAAGAGTCAGCCTGTTAAAAATAATTTCGTGACGAAACAGCCCAAAAGTGATATCAGTAATTCTATAATATTTCAGTGTAAGCAGCAGGCATCATTCTCGCATGGAATTTTACAAATTATTATAGGAACACAAAATTATGTTTATTGTAAAACACTGGCTAACTTTCAGGATTATTTGAAACCAAAATTGCAAGGAGGGAAAGGAAAAAGGAAAACTGGTCCTTCCTTAGGAACTTGAGTACACTGACCTCAGGGTGTATTGTACTTTACTGGGACCCAAAGGAATTCCATGGTGGCTGTGCAGTCACCCTTTCTGATACATGACTCTTTCAAAATTATTATGGTTCATGCACTTTTTTTTTTTTAACAGATGTGCAATTCTTTTCCCAGCTCAGCCAACAGCACTGGAAACATGTACTGGGAACACTTTCATAAAATAAACTGCACAGACCTGCTGTGGAATTCCTCTTGGAAGTATGTGCATTGTGTATGGGAGAGAACATATTGCACTTAAAATCCTGGACTGAAGTGCATGTTCTTTTTCTGGAGGTTGTGAATGTAAATGGGAAGGGGACCTGGATAAATACAGGTGTGTTGGGAGGGAATGCAGTGATGGAAGGAGAAATGCAAAACTGCACCATCTGTAGAATAACCTCTCTATTAATTATTTTGTTCCTTTGAATTGTACAAAGGTTATTTTAATGACTGCTGACATCCAAGATGCGCATCCCTGTTGCAGCTCTGGGGCAAATATTCAAAGTTATTTTTGCTTCTGCATGGTGGCAAGTGGCATCTCTCACATCCAAAAAACACCGAGCTGGACTCTACCCACTTGGTGAGAAACAGTCCCACAGCACTTACACCTTCCAAGTTCTTAGCAATAGTGGCATTGAAATCTGAAATTATTTCAAATTATAAAAACTCTTTACTTGGGTTAAAAGGTTTTATGCACGTTAGAAATAATTTGCAGGGTTTTACCATTAGTTTAATTCTTTCTTGATCAGGTTACTAATCATGACACTTTACTTCTGTTTTGCTAAAATAAAAACCTGAACCCTGAATCAGGCACTGCCATTCTTCTCAAGGTGGATATTTCTAAGTAGAACTTGCAAGGATTCTCCTGGAAGATATTTTCATGATAAAACTGCAGAAGGGTTTTGTCCCTCCTGCAAAGAAAATCAAACAGCAAGCCATGCTAATGTGTCTCTGCACAGGTAACTTATTTTGCTGCAAAACCTGCACAGGTACAATGGTAACAGGCACCAAAAAACACACTTCTGCCACAGCCAACACATCCCTTCCTGAGCCTGACTGGGAAACCAGCTTTACACTGTTGCACTGCAAAGTCACCCAGCCACGCTGCTCACACGTGTGAATTTTTTGAATTTGAGTGAATTTTGAGTGAACTTCGAGCGAATTTTGTTCTCGAACGTAGGTCTCGATAATTCTGAACTTTTAACCCTTCAGCAGAGCTGTTTATGGTGCAGAAAGACCCCAGCTGCAGGAGGAGCCCAGCTCGGGCAGAACCACAGGGGCTGATAATGTGACTTTGAGGCTTTTACAATGCCTTCCTATGTGGTCAGTGGCCTTGCAAGCCAAGAGACCACACACACACAAACAGAGGCTCTCATAATTGCCCAACATTTTCACCACCTGTTCTCAAGCCACGTTATCAGATGTGAAGGAACCAGTAAAAAACGGTTTATAAGCTATAAATGGAAGCAGCTATGTCAGAGAGCTGATAAACATTGCAGTGCAAGTTATTTGTGCAGCAGACTGTAATTTAAACGACACTGAACCGCTTTAAAGTGTTGGTTTCGAGTTACAGGATGTCACAGTTGCTGTTTTGGGGTGGGAGATATGCGTGTTGGGGTGATCAAGGAGGTGATACTTCTTGTTTAACAGATCATGTCAAAGATAAGGCTATCTTTTCCTTGCCTTTCTGCTTCATCTTTACCCCTGTCTGCTGCCTGGGTGTGAAAGATTGGTTTGGTTTAGAAAAAAACCCCAGAAGAGTGCCTACCATGTTCAGAGTTGTTGACTTAGTATGGAAATGCTGGTATCTCTATCTCCAGAAAAGTCAATAAAATTAATCTTAAAAAAAAAAAAGTTACCTTAAACACAGTACTAGTTTAAATAGACTAAAAGTGAGTGGAAAATATATTTTTTATGTATGACTCAGATGAATATGAAAAGTAAAGTATACCCAGATCTAACTACAGCTATAAATTTCCTGCATTATTCTTTAAAGTCATTTGCTTTCAAAATTATTTTAGTAGTAGCTCCTCTGACACTGCTGACTTGTATGAAAATTATCTTCTAGAACTAGGTATTTGTTGTGATATGTGATGTAAATGAAGTATTCATAAGGAATACATTGAATATATTGTGAATATCAGCCTTATTTTGCTTTATTTCAGCCCCTCCAAAGTCATCTCTCTACATGTGATTAAACTTCTCTCACATGAAAATCTTGTGAAAGCCATAATTTTTTGTTGCACAGGTCTGTGGACATCCAGTGATGAAGTGTCAGGATTAGCACTGAAAGTATTCCTTGCTGCTCTGTGTTATCAGCTACGATAATTTGTTTTTCAGTCACCAGACAGAGCAGGAGTAGTGGTGTCAATATTTACCAGAGTCACTGGTGGAGCACTGCACGGTGTTTGAACAGTGTATTTATTTGTGATTAGTGCTTGGAAATTTGAGTAAGAATTAAATTCTCAAGTTTTACTCTCATATCACCATCCAGATGGTATAAGAAGTGTTATGCTACAGAAATCTATTATATATCCAGGTCTGACAATTTTGGGCGGTTTTGGTCCTGCTCTCTTAAAACAACTGTTGCAGAAAAAAGACAACCCCCCCCAAAAAATAGAGAAGGGTAACAAGAATGGAGAGGGGTATAAAAAGAATGGTCAGACAGGAAAAGGTGAGTAAAAATGATTCTTCAGATTGGAAAGTGAGGAATGAGGCAGGATGGAGGGAGGGGAAAAGAATCACGGATGTTGATGATGGTGTGACCACAGTGAAGGTGTGTGAAGAAGAATCTAAGATATTAGTAGCAGGGACATGGACTGAAATTATCCTACACAGACTTCAAACTAGCATAAGAAGAACTGATTTCCTCTATGTCTCCAGGTTCTGGAACTTGGAGGCTTGAGATGTGAATGTCTCAAACACTGGCTGCTGAAGGCTGGGCACTGCATGGTAGGAAGTCACACTGTCCTCACCATAAATATTTATATTTATGTTTATGTTTATGTTTATATTTATATTTATATTTATATTTATATTTATATTTATATTTATATTTATATTTATATTTATATTTATATTTATATTTATCTATTTTATATATGTATATATTATATATATAAAATATACAAGACTGTCTATGGGGCTAGGTAGATTTGGTCTGCAAGTTACATTGTTTTGCAGGAGTGCTAATATTGCTTTTCAATGTGGAAAGTTCCTGTTTTGTGCTAATTAGCTGAGGAAAGAAATTTAGAGGCTTTGTTCCTACAGAGATTATAGGAGGTTCCAATTCTCCCAGCTAAAGCTCTTACACTATGGTGCAACCTTTCTAATTTCAGCAGCACTATCTGTTCAGATGAAAGTTTTCCTGGAAAAGAAGTTTTTTTTGCCATTAGCAAAACCCATTTTTAAAACACTGAAAAATAAAACAACGTTTTTGGCAAGGTAGGCTCATTTACAGGCTAGAAATGACATGTGAAAATTGCTGCAAACTGTTGCTTTTATTGCAAATATTTCATATGTTTCTGCCAGAAAGCGTCATGTTGCACCAGGCAACGTATTTTGAAGAAACAACCTGAAAATTTCAGAAGAAAAAACCACCCAAAACTGGATGTGAGTCTGTGTTCTTGCACGTGCAGCTGCAGAAAAAAATTGATAACAAACTGAACTTTTATAGTTGTCAATTGGAATTAGAGAGATGCAGATCATCAGCTCAAACCCAGGCCAGGACAGCAGCCACTGAAGCTCATTATGTCGTGGGAACAATTGTTAAAGAAGGGTTAAGGACCACAGAAAACTTTTAGCTACCCAAAACTACGTGGGCATTATTGTGGAAATTATCAATTTCTCTTTCAGTCCTTTCTAGAATTCAGCTCAGCAAAGTGAGTCTTTCCACCCAGCTCTGCCATTACCTGCAGTGCATCACTCATAAACAGAGAGGGAACATCAACCCTTGATGTTGGCAATCCTTTAGAAAAGTTTGTCTGCTTCCATCATAAGGCAAAAAAAATCACTGTGTTTGTCACATGTACATCGAGCACACACCTCTCCTCTCTTCCAGGAATTTCGTTCTGAGTAATTTTTCTTTTTTTAAGTGTGTATGAACTGAACAACGACACACCTATTCACACAGACAATATATGAGTCTTGCTTTTCTGTAAGACTCATCCTTTACCTACAGCAGAGGGCAGAGACAGAGAAAGTAAGTCTAGCCTTTGATAGGCAGGAGATGGCTGTGAAGTGACTGTGAACAGTTTTGGAGGTCCAGGTTGTTCAACTTATTGTTTCTTTAGCTTGAACAACAGTAGTTTCCTATCTGCTTATTGCAACCAGCTGCCTGAACTACAGCCTCCCCTGTTGTTTATGCTTTTCTTTCCTTCAGCAGATGATGCTCAGACCTGCAGATTTTCCCTGAATTCAACCATTTCCCCAGTTAGGTACAGCATTACCTACCCTCTGCTTTCCTAGGCTCTGTTTCAAACCCCTGATCACCTTCTAACCTCTGGAGGCAGGAAACATCACCAAGCCCCAGCTGGTCAGGGGCATGGGACCTGGGCAGAGACCCCTGGCTTGAAGACCACCTTGCCATGTGGTCTTTGATTAGTTCTGTGGCATCAGCAACAACAAATCATTGCATGGTAGCATCCTGAAATTTCTCACCTCAGCAAAATCTCTACGGCAAAATTTTTGTTTACAGTGATATGGATTTGATCTAAATGGATGAATTGATAAAGTGGTAATATACTGCAAGACCTGATCCTCAAAATTGTGATATTGAACTGAGGCACGGAAACAAGACCAAAATCCTGGTGTTACTAATACCCCTGCTTATTATTTGCAACAACCCCATCTTGACTAATCAGTAGCTCTTCCCCTTACTTGGAAGGCAGGAAACTCAGGCTGATGTCCCTGTGCCAAGTGCTCTGACACCTGGTCTCCAGTGAGGCTGTGGGCTGCCAGATTCAGAAAGGGCTCTCTGCTTCATGCACAGAATCTCAGCTGGGCCAGAGCCTTGTGCAGCCTCTCAAGAATCAGAGAACCACAAAATGTTCTGAGCTGGAAGGGACCCAGAAGGATTACCAGCTCCTCAGCCAATGGCCCATACAGGGATCAAACCCACAGCCTCGGTGTTATTGGCACCATGCTCTGACCAACCGAGCTAAGGAATGCTCTGGGAAATAAAAAGATGCATTTTGTTCATAAATTCCTCGTTAGTTTTCTCTAAGTGCTGACTCTGGAGGATGCAGCCCCAGTTCAAAACGAAAGAAGACACACAGAACTTGCGCCTATTCGATCCACAGCTACTGATTTCAAGACTCTCTATGAGAAGAAGAATACAGGCTACTGTTTTCTCATGTCTCATATTTCAGGCAAACCTGGTAAAGCATTTGATCACAAGAGATGAAAGGAAAATACAATTTTACAAACAAAAATTACTGGGCTCCCCCGTAAGCTGTTGAAATGCTGTGGGACTTCCCCTCTTGCAGTTGGTTTTCCCTGCCTCATACACAGCTGACATGGCAGTAGGCTGTTCTACTCTACTTCATTTATCCAGTTACAGCACACACACACACAGAGATGAAAACACGCCCAGTTTGAGGCCTGCAGGGCAGAGCTGAGGATGACACATAATTATATCTACGTGGAAAAACTGAAATAATGGCTGGGCTTTGTGAATGAAGATTTGGGAAGGGCTCTACCCACGTTTGTTACAAACACGCTGGTGGCTAAAAAGGCCAATACGAGACAGACATGTCTGACTGCAGAAGGCACAGGAGAAAGACTCCTTAGGTGGTAAATTCTGCAAGACACGATTCTTTCTGTGTTGTCTTTTCTCCTCAAGGGTGATCCTGGTGCTTTCTCAAAGCATCAGCAGCGTTATAGATGGTCTGTCTCCAGAGCTCCCCATTGGAGGCCAGAGTAGACCAGTTCTGGTGATCAATGTGGCCAAGGCTGAGATGTTGTTTCAGGGAGTCCTTGTATCTCCTCTTCGGGGCTCCTCTCTTGCGGCAGCCGGTGGCAAGTTCCCCATAAAGCAGGATCTTAGGGAGGCGGTGGTTGGTCCTTCATCCTGCAGACGTGCCCTGCCCAGCACAGCTGTGTTCTCAGCAACATGGCCTCAATACTTGTGACTGCTGCTTGTTCCAGAACAGATGTATTGGTCACATAATCTGCCCAGTGGATGTTTAGGATTGTACGGAGGCAGCGTTGATGGAGCGTTCCAGGAGTCGCAGGTGGTGACTGTAAATGACCCATGATTCAGATCCATATAAGAGAGTAGACAGCACTGTGGCTCTGGAAACACTGATCTTGGTACTTTTCTTCAGGTGTTTATTTCTCCAAACTCTTTTATGAAGCTTTCCAAGGCACTATATGCCTGTTGTCTATCTCCCTGTCAATCTCACCATCTGAGGAGATGAGGCTGCCTAGGTAATTAAACTGCTGGACTGATTTGAGCTCTGATTGGCCAATGGTGACATGGGGATGATGGAAGACTTCCTGAGGCACAGGTTGATGGAGAACTTCAGTCTTCTTTAAGCTGACTTCCAGCCCAAAGAGCTCAGCAGCATCTGCAAAGCAGGATGTTAAACGCTGCAGAGCTGCTTCTGTGTGGGCAACAAGGGCAGCATCATCAGCGTAAAGCAGCTCCCGGACAAGATGGTTTAAGGTCTTGGTGTGGGCCTTCAGTCGCCTTAGGTTGAAAAGGCTTCCATCAGTACGATATCGAATGTAGATCCCGTCCTGATCATCGAGGTCTGCCGTGGCCCTTTGGAGCATCTGCTGAAAAAGACTGTGACAGGGTTGGTGCAAGAACGCAGCCTTGTTCTGTGGAAAAACTGAAATAGGCAGAGATATATTCCCCCTCCTCTTGAAACACCTGAAACCCCACATGTCCCTGGGAATATTTTGCATATGCAGCAAGCATATTGTGTGTTTATTTCTAAATGTGAGGCTCGTGCTTCCCACTTTGTTCAATCCCTTCCTGGGTTTTCCACGACATGTTTCTTGATGTCTGAGGCGCTGCCTGAAAAACAACCATAAAGGCCCTAATCCTAAAGCTTCCTCTGGCTCTGTGGGTGAAGTGTGGAGTTTTTGAGATGTTTGCCAAGACAGCCTGTGCAAAGGGTTTGTTTTTGCAAGTGTTTGTGTACATATGTGCACGATCCCTGTGTGTGGCCTGCGCAAATACCAAGCACCAATTTACCCCTGAGGTTCCCTAAACCACCCTCTCTGCCTCTGTGGAAAACATCTCCCTGCTGCAAGTAAGCAGAACTAAAATAGTTATTTGTCTGTTCCTTTTTCATGTGTACACCAACTCTGGTCCCTCCTCTGCAGTTTTCCTGCACGTTCTGAGCAGCTGGAAGTCCCCCCGTGTCACCACGTGGATGCGGCGGAGCTGGGGAGGGAGGATCGAGGCACTGGAAGCACATTACTGCTCTTTGTCTGCAGAGCAACTGCTTCAAACTCCTCCCCTGATGCACCGAGGCTCACAGAAAGCTGCCCTTCCATGCATGTTCCTCCTTCCTGCACTCTGTTGCTGCAGGATTTGCTTCACCTCCCTCACCTGTGCCGTGCTTTTGCAGCACCGTTCTCTGATTTGAGCCTCTCACTGTTCTCTGATTTGAGCCTCTCACTCTCAGAGGCTGACACAGGAGCTCTGCTTCAAGGTGAAAACACCATATTTATCTGTGCTACTCAGCTGTTCCTTCCAAACAACTAAGAAAGACACGAAACAAAACCACACCAAACCCAGAGCTCACAGAACCACCCTCTTGACGTGACAGCTATAAAACTTTGGCAGTGATTTGTTTAGTTGCTCTCTTTCTCCTGCATGCTTGCTGCTGGGGATCTACTGGGTTCATTTAACTATCAGTGCAGGCAGTTTTACACCTCACAGTAAAGCCTTGGGTATGTGCTCTAATTTTTTAAATTTTAATCAAATTTTGCTGGCGTATTAAGTTCATTGGCAAGGCAATGATTCCACCTCACTGTTAGTATACTGAAAATTAATTTTTTCTGTCTTGAAATCTGAGATAATTGTTATTCACTTTATTGTGAGTAGTCCAAAAAACCAAGTCCTGTTTGTTGAAGAGCACAACACCTAGTAGTCAAACACTGCTTTTCTTTTAATTTCAGTATGAGAAAAAACGGTGTTTTATCCCCATTTTTCTGTTAGGGGAATTGTTGTAGAGGGAGGATAAATTACTTTCACAAGGATTTGAGAATCTTGCTGGTCTAATGTCTTTCCATTAGCCCGTATTGCTTCCAGTTTAGGAAGCCAGATTGCTCAGATTCTTTTAATGTATTTATGTTTCCCACCTCAAAGCTGCTTTGAAATGATTAAGCACATGGCCGGGAACCACAAGTTCTTCCTCCTTCCACAGCTGGGTGTTCATTGTGTTTTACTACAACGTCAAGCTCTGCACAGAACCTTTAACTTCTGTGAGTGAGGAAAAAAGAGCTAGAAAATGTGAGGATGCACAGAATATTTTTTTATCTTGCCTTTGGCAAATTAAATATCCCTCACTGTTTGAGAAATTGTGATGGAAGGCAACCAGGTAATTACTCTCCAGTCATTGCTGTGAACAACGTAATAATGAAAATACAGCTGAGATAGTGGAGTTGTCACCTGAAACTTTATCACACTTAGCTTCAGTTCTAAATCCTTCTATTTCTGAAAGTACACCGAAGAAGTAACTCAATATTTTTAAAAGACGGAGGTAAATACGTCCCTTGGAACCTCATTTGTGTATTTGAGTGGAAAAATATAATCCCATGGAAAGGAAACGAAAATACAGAATAATCTGTCAGACTAACCTGAAGTCTCCTCTAGACACTGCCCCATCAAACTTGCTTAATTTTGACTTCAAATGTTTTGCCATGGTATCATATACAAGCTTAACTACCACGTTCAAAAATAACTCTCTTTATATTTAAGGTGAGTTAATGTGATATGAAGCTATCAGTTCACGATGAGTTCAGAACCCTAAAATGCCTATTTTTTTAAATTTTCTTAATCCCATTTTTCAAAATTACTAAAAATATTGTTGCTAAATCTACAGTTGTGTTCCTGACTGACAAGGGTGAAGTAAGACATTAACGATGCCATAATTTATGATTACAGAAAACGTCACAGTGAGGAGCCAGGGACACAAATTTGGCATTTCATGCACTCCTGTTCAGTGGTTTACACACAGAGCTTGCCTGGAGGAGTGTCTGTATCTCTTGACAAAGCACAGCCCCTCTGGGGAGAAAAATATTAGATGCTTTCTGTCATCCATCCTGCAAAAAACACTGGATAGAAGTGGTGCTGGTGACTGAGCAGGTAACGCTTGTGTTTGTACACTACAGGTTTGTAACCTGTTCTACTCCGTTACAGCTGAGTAGTAGCTGCAGTTGTAAAATACAGCACAATAAAAATATTCTTTGCAGTTTAATGCCAGTGATATGCTGCACTTGCCAGTGTGGTGTAGGCAGCAGGTTTCTCCCTGCAGCACAGCTCCCATTTGTGTTATCACCAGGCTGGAACTGAAATGGCAGAGAAATCATTAATCCCCCGTTTGCAACCACTGAGTGGCAGCTGCCACCTCAAGGTTATGTTGCTCAGCTCTTTGCTGTCGAGGTAAAAACAAATGATAAAATGCTTTACTTAAGGGTTCATGCTGCTTTGCGCAAGAGGTGGGGCACCAGTCCTATTTTACTGCTTTCCATGAGTAACTATAGTCTGTCCTTTCCTCTGTTTGTGGGGCAAGTGAGAACAGAAGAGGCCCATAGAATAATTCTAAATGTTAAAAGTGACACAGATCTCTGTTCATTTTAGTGGTTTTTTTCCTATGTACTTTAATTTATTTTTTTTTTTGTCAGGGTCAATGGGCAAATATTGAAGTTTCACCCA
>NW_020925332.1:9427-28002 GCF_003984885.1 Neopelma chrysocephalum | reverse complement strand
TTTTTGTCAGGGTCAATGGGCAAATATTGAAGTTTCACCCACATGATTTTGGTCCTGACAGTGGCAAGAATTCATACACCTTTCCTCTGTGCTTTCAGATTGTTACTGCCTTCTTCCCACCCTGACCAAGAGGCTGTGTAGCATTTCATGTACTTTTAATCAGCAGCTTTAGCCCACCCTGTGAACACCTGTATTTCACTGCTGGTGAGTGATCCAACCTATCGGTTTTCCCTCCTTGTGGAATTCACTTCACGAATTTTTTGAAGAGCATCAGGTGTGTGCAAGGGTCACATTTGTAGGCAAGAACTGCTACTGAATCATGTCTATCAACATTCTTATATTTAAGCTTTTCCTCTTGTCTCATCTTTTCATGCTCCTTTAGTATATCTATGTATTGATATGACATCAGCTGAGATGAAAGTGGCACTTCTGAGCCAGCCCTGTAGCACAAGGAGCCTGGTGCCAGCAGGCACACCAGTAGCTCTAAATTCCCTAGCTAGGAATGAGTGGCAGACCTCTGACTGTTCCCAGGCTTATTTTTATTAAAACTAATCGAAATAAATTCTCGAATTATTTTGCTTTTTCTTGTGCTAGTAGTCTGGACTAGTTGCTTATCCAGTGGTAGGTACATAGCACAAGCAAGCAAGAAGAAATCAGTCTGATTTCTCCATGGAAAATGACAATTTACAAACAAACAGGGCATAACAGTCACCCACTATGGTTTAGCTGCTGGCTGGGGTCAACCCACCCCAGAATGCATTTATTTAAATGAACAACTTGACTCTTCCAGCTGGAAGAGACATATAATAGGGTAGGAATTCTAATTGAAGTGAACATTTTGGTTCAACTTTTAGGGGAACCAGGGGGAGAGGGGCCATCCTGAGCATCCTGTTCGCCATTCTACATACCAAAATCCGTACTTTAAAAACCTAGAAAGCCTGAGCCAAACCTAGATCTGTGTCACTTTTAACATTTAGAATTATTCTATAGGTCTCTTCTGTTCTCACTTGCCCTATAAACAGGCTCATCTCTGTTCATTTTAGTGGGTTTTTTCTATGTATTTTTTTTTTTTTGTCAGGGTCAATGGGCAAATATTGAAGTTTCACCCACATGATCTTGGTCCTGACAGTGGCAAGAATTTATACGTAATTTTCACCAAAAGCAACCTGTCATCTGTGAGACCACTTCTGTAGTTCAATCAACATGCAAGCACTTGCAGAATACAGAGGCTTTGAAAACCAGCAGGCAGACCCAGTTGTTTGCATTTAGAACTGTCCAGCCTAACAAGCATTACTTTATACTCAGAGAGACTTAGTCCATACCACATTAACTCAATATTTAGCTCTTAATAGGAAAAGCATTGTTTCTCCATTACAAAAGCTGGTAGATTTAATTCATACAGATTCAAGAAGACATTTGTATCAGAAATTAAATGATATATGTTTAGCATACGAATTGGAAGATGTGGAAAACATTAACTAAATAGGAAAACACAATGAGTTATGCTGAAAAGAGACGTTCTTGACTAAAATAAAACCATTCAATGGAAAGGAACTCTTTCTGAAAATCCATTCTGAGGATAAAATCAATGTTTTATTTTAGTTGATTACAAGATCACTAATAGTTGCACAGGTAAAAGCATTTACTGCTGTGCTAGGGAGAGAGGTAAGGTGCCAATCACCCAGAAGAGAACCAGAACACAATGCAAGAATCAGGCAAGTTTGAGGATGGGAGCCATGGGATGAGCTCAACAGCACAAAAATGTGAAGTCATATATTTAGAATCTGTTAGTAAGGACTTCCTCTCTCCCGAAAGATCACCTTTTGGAGGAATAGAAGGTCTTTCAGACACAGGCAGAAGAAGCAGGCAGTTTATAGTCCCCTCACTGTGTCTCTGACCCTAAACAAAAGGTCTCTGTATGAGGTCACTGTGTAATGAGTTCAGTTTTAAATACATTTTCAGTGTTTCTGTCCCATTGCAGAACAAAGAGGGGTGTCCCAGTTCAGGTCAGCACTTCCCAACACCATCATTGGAGGAGAAAAATAATATTTGTCATCAGTTGTGCCAGCATCAGTGTTTCATGGGAAGCAGACTTCCATTTGATACTGGCATTTGATGTCAAGTGCCTGTCACTGCCCTCTTTAATCCTAACTGATGACCTCTTCTTCGAGCTTTGTTGCATTTCTGCACACTTAATGCTATGTGAAAGAATCCTGTTTGGATTGTCCTTCAAAATTAAACTGCTTTGGTTTTCGAATATTTGCTTGGAGGGCTTGCAGGTATGCAAAATCTGAGGTGAAACACTCACCAAAAGGTACGCTGGGCTGGGAGGGTTGGTTTGTGTTTCCATAGGAAGGCAGTTTTTGAAGCTGGTCTGCATAATTCAGTGCCAGGTCAACCTTCAGGTCTACAGGCTCACAACACAGTTGTGTTTTCACTTGCACTTTCCATACAGTCTTTATGTTTTGATTTTGAAACTGCTTCAAAATGCTGTGTTTCTTCCAGTTTCTGGGTTGAAGTTTAGGGTTTGAACAGCTGCATGCTACGCTTTAGGTGTGTTAACGTGCTATTTTCAGACAGTATGATTAAACATGAGCACCCTTTAGGATTCCAAAATTAGATTTGCTTCAACAAACACCACAAAAACCAGAAAAGCATTTTTTTTTCCTGAGCTGAAGATTATAGAAGACTTCCTACGAATCATCTAATTGATGCTGCGAACTGGAATAAACAAAGTTTTATTTTCAGCTGGATACGTTTACATCTATCTCACTGCGACTTACAGGCAAAGCAAAATGAAAAGTTATTTTGACATTATTCAGGTTTATTTCCATGAATCTTCGTCACAATGGGGCTTAAAGTGGTCTGGTGCACTAAAAAAAAAATCTTAAAATCTTTTGTAGTCTTTCTTCCTTGAATAATCCTGGCTCTCTGGCACATCTCAGTTCTGCTTTGGCTCTCCCGTGTTGTTCTCTCTGTGTATACCTTTCTCCCCAAGTTTACAGGCAGATGTACAGAAACAAGTGATTAAATGTTACACTAAGTATTCCACATGCCTTAGTAGTACTGGGGTTTTTTTTCTCCTGGAAGTGCTTACTGAATGTTTTATGTGATGCTGGTCTAAGCTTACAGCAGAAGCAAAAAAACATTTTCAGGTGCCACATTCCTGGTATCAGATAAGTCTTTGCAACCACATTGCTAAAATAAAGCACTTGGAAAATACACCCTATTGGGTTCCTAAGTAATGAAATATACAGACAGATTTTCTTGGCAAATTCTAACACTAACATACCAGCACATTAACAAGGTACTTTATAGCAATATATGGACAGCCAGGTTACTGTGCAAAATATTTAGTTTTAGAAACACCAGCAACTTTCATTATAACCATCGTGCTCCCTCTGTTCTGTGTGTTTTGCATGCTTCCAGTTGTTCTCTTCCTAGACTTCCAGAACATGTCTTCATCTTCCCATGGCTTTAATGGTCTAAACCCCTTTTCTGTCTCTGGTGGGAAATTCCTGGTGTCTGATGACTACAGGTTTTTTTTTTGAATTGGTTAGATTTTTCTTCCTTTAAACACAGACCTGCATTTGCAGCACACTGTTTAGACCAAGGCATAATGGTAGGGTTTCAAACCTCTCACAGGAGACTGCCTCAAAAAAAATGTGTCACCAAACGAGGCAGAACGTAAAATATTCCCTGAGTAAACAACCCACAGACCTTCAGCCCCGCTCGCTCCTCACAAATCAATCCCCTCTAGGTGTTCCTCACCTCTGCTTTTTCTGAACCGGTGGTTTCTGACCCACCAGAGCTTTTTCTAATTACGCAGTAGCTCATCAACTGGCAGCACATCAAAGAACAAAGAGGTGCATGGAAGAGGCTGCAAACTGGCTCTTCTGGAGCTGAGCTTGTGTTGGAAAATGGAGGTGGGGAGCTTTGGAGAATGGATGGCTTTCTCTCCCTTCCCTCCTCTGGCCGGTCAAAGCAGGGAGGCTTCTGACTTCTGTTTCCAATTGGGATTTTATTTTCTTTGACTATTGTTAAAAACAAAAAGATTCTGTGCGGGGAAAACAGCTCTTGAAAGAACGTGTGTGTGGCTTTTGCTTCTCTCTGTAGCTGGTGACACAGCCTGCACGACTGTGCTTTGAAAATGCTTTTCCTGGGGGGGAGTTGGGAGCCTGGATGTCTCCGGCAGTATAAAAGATTCTCTCTCCACAGCCACAGTTATCAGAGACAAGGTAAAATTTAAGGATTTCAGGGATTTACAGATTCCTCACGATGTACCGTAGGGTTTAATAAGCTTGTCAGATGTATGGCTGATTTCTCTGATCTCACTCTACTGCAAAGAAAACTCCACTAAGCTTCTCTTTTCCATTTATGAACCTACACCCCTTCGTCATCCCTGCCAAGGAAAGCACAAGAGTTTTAACATTTAAGCGCAACTGAAAAAAAAAGTTCAAGGAAAACTTCAGTCAAAAGGTCTATTTACAAGGGTCTCAGGAACTTCAGCCTTTTCATTTGGCGAATAAAAAATATCTTTATGGAACGAGATGTAGAGTTAAACCTCTCTCTTCAGAACACAGTAACACCACAGTTGCAGGGGCCCTACACCTTTTCTATTTCTTTTGAGTGTTGCTTGATTCCTAATAGAGGGCTTCAGAATCTTTAAACACCACCGGGATAGAGAAAACAGAGTAACTGGAGCAAGAAAAAGCCCTGGACTTCCGTGTTTCTGTATTTCTTTCAAGCGTGACACAGAACTGCAAATAGATCAGATTAATGTCTGTCTGATAGCTGATTTTCACAGACAGTTTTATTTATTGTTAAACTTCATCCAAAGCCTGTTTTCACGAGGTTTCTTGTTTTACAAACCCAACTGAATAAGCAAGAAATATAGATTGGGCAAAACGGGGTATTTGAAGCACAATTGAAAAATTATGCCAGTGCCAAAGCAAATAAACAAATACAATACCAAAAGCTTTTGTTTTTGTTCTGCTAAATTATAACCTTATTTTGAAAGTTGGTAACTGTTTTGTAATTTTTTTTGTTTTCTTGTTATGACAAAGAACAGCATTCACTGGAGATTTAATTCACTTTAACATGCTCTTTGGGGATTTTTTTTAAAGCTGATAGTGAGAAAACAGTCTCTGCTTTTTAAAGCAGTTTAAATTTTTCCTTTAATTCTTAGCGTTTTTATAATATTCAATTTATTAGGATTTGATTTGAAAGAAAGATAAAGGGATGATACACAAAATTTCTAAAATATAATTATTTTTATTTTTTTTCTCTGAAAAACACATTGAGACAAATCCTACTTTCATATCTAGGATGTAGCATCATAAAACTCCAGTCAAGTCAGTGAACTTTGTCTGATTTTACAGACTAGGCTTTACTGACATGTCTTTATGTTTTGTAACAAGCAGTATACATTTAAAGCATTAATGTATATAAACCCTATAAACAGTTTTATCTGGATATAATGAGCAAACCCTAGTTTATGGCTATCAAAGAATTACAAGCAGAAGTGTGTTGCTCTTCAAAGGAACGGTTTGTTTTTCCCCTGACTTTAGTCCTGATCTATATTTGAGTCTTTATTTTGTAATTCTTGTGTTGAAAGGATTATGATTCTGGCAAATCTACTAAAGAGCATTTTATATATTTACAGAAGTCATCCAGGTGGCCCTTCATTTCACAAGATACTGTTTTTCTCCTCAACAAAATTTTCACTCCTAAAAATCATCATGTGTCAAATACCACTCCAATTTTTGGATGACCAACTGACTTCTGCCTAATATTGTGCAAAATCAGTAGCAAGGCATTACATTCTCAGCTGAGGCCTTAACACACACATGGTTATGTTGTGCCATACTTCTATTTAGAAGCATAAAATCAGAGAGTGGTTTGGGTTGAAAACGACCTTCAAAGATCATACTTCCTCCCACGTAATGGGATTAGATATTAATTTAGGAACACTGAGTATGCTAAACCATCAGAAGATGTTCAGTTTACAAACAGGAAATCTGTGTGCAGGACAGGTCTGCAAGAGGGTGAGGAGTTATGGAAAACTCAATATTAGAGAGAATGTTTTCAGAGTGTTAGAGACACACCAAATACTTCTGCCAGAAATTTATCATGATCAGCGCTGAAGACAGATCCACAGCTCACAGCAAATGGTGATGAGAGCCTGAAAATAACAATTTTTTTGAAAATAGCTTCTCTGGATGTCACAAAATCCTTATTTTAACGAAAATTACACAGCCCAAGATTCGAAACAAGTAAGATCGAAACCAAAAACCCTGGTTTTGATCTGGGAAGATGGAAGAAATTAGTTCATAGTAATTGTTTGGTCCCACTCAAATTAACTCAGCAGATTTATCAGTGTGGATGGGAAGGCTGAGGACAGAAAGGTGCTCTGAACAAAGATGGAGAGTTATAAATCACTGAAGTGACAGTAGAATTATGCAAGAATGGAGCAAGATATTTATTAGTAAGGGGATTTCTGATGGTTAGGGCTAGACCAGTGGGCTGAATCTAGATATAAATATTGCTAAAATTGGTACATTCCTGACAGAAGACTGAGAAAGGGAAGAGTTCATAGCACTGGTAATAGAAACTTTGGTAGTTAATGTCCCTCATTGGTTGCATACCACAGTATGGACCAAAAGCTGCAACCACACAAGAGTGTGTTTAGGAATAAAAAAAAATAAACTTCATGGTTCTTCCAGATGAAAAAATTCTACTCTGCCTTCACAGCTGTATTTTAATATTTGCTATACAAATGAAAAACAGTGATTTCAGAAGCTGTGTGTGTACAGTAAGTAAACTGCTTATTTATTCAAAAGAAGTAATAATTTTAAGTATTACATTATAACTGCTTGTGGAAATCGGGTTGATCATTATTGATATTTCAGCTTTTTTGATGCATTGTATATATGCAATTCTGAAGTTAAAATCACAGGCCACAGCTAGACATGTAATATTTTGGTTTTGCATGTGTAATGGGTAAAAAGCAGTTCTGCAGTCTTTATTGTCAAAACTCACATTGCTCTTCTTAGTTTATTCTTTAGCTTAATCCTTAAAAGATCTCTGTATTTCATTCTGAATTTCCTTAGAAAATCTAAATATCTCTTTAGGGGAGTCTCATGAGATCCTGGTAAACTTTACATAGAAGGATACACTAAATTTTGTTTTAAACTAGTTCTCATCTTAGAATAATAATTAAAATTTCATGTCTGGAGAAACATTTAATTCAAGTTCAAACAGCATGGACAGTTCTCCTGTTAACTGCAATTTAATGGTAAGTGAACAAAACTATGAAAGAATGGCTCTGAAAATGGTTTTTGGGCTAGTTCAACGTAAGTAGATGAAAAAAAAATGGGATAAGGGACCTTTCTGTCTTCTGTGACATTATACTTCAGATCCTCACCCCAACCTCCCACTTCATTCATCCCCATATCCCACCTTTTCCCGCAAAGTCAGTGAGCTATAAATTGTTACAGGTCTTAAACTGACTTGTCATATTTGGCATCGGTTTAATTAGTTTTGGCAGATGATTTTTCGTGACTCATGGGAGAGTACTTTTGGCCTCTTTACTAACAGATGTACCATTTCCTGTGCTAAAAGCAATGACAACAATGTCACATGGCTATAAAATTGCAGGAATTTGCTACTCGTGGTCCAATAAAAACAACTCGCTTAAAAAAAAAAAAAAAAAAGGAATGGTTCAGATAAGATGGAAAATACACATCAGCAGAAATGTTTGGTCATAAAAGATTTGATCCTTTGTCACTTATCCAAACTTGGGGTGTTGAACCAGAATTCTGTGTTATGCCAAGCATTGCCTTGGTGGCAATCATCACTTTTGGTGACAAAGAACCCCATTGCACTGTACGGAGCTGGCTCTTCCTGGGATAAAAAGGACACATGAACAACAATCACTTCGTTTATCAGCTCTGGTACAATTTGTAGATGTTCTCTGGTTTATCCCAGCATGTTGAAGTGCTCTCCTATTTAAAGAATTCCAACGTGAAAGGCAATCTCTATAGTGTGATACAGGCAGGCCAAAGGATGCTCTGCAACATCTAAATAATGATTTATCCAGATGTATTCCCCAGCAATATTCACCAGTTATTTAGATTTCCATTTTTATCTCTCTGGGTTTTTTTGTTTGGTTGGTTTTTTGTTTTGTTTGGGTTTTTTGTTTGTTTGTTTGTTTTGTTCTTGTTTCTGGTTTTTTTTGTTTTGTTTTGTTTTTTTTTTTTAAGAATAGGAAAATCCTGTGAATCTGCAAGAGAGATTTCAAGAGAGATTTCCATGTGAACACCTGAGTGACTGTTCTGAAATGACTGTCCCATAGAGAATAGACAAAACCAGGTGGCTTTTGCCCTGCTGTGTTACACAAATAGCATTTCAAGGTGTGGTACCAATACCTGGATGCAGGTAGGAGGGAAAGACCCTCCTGCTGTTACTAAGCTGTGATTCTTAGACCTAGCTGAAACATTTTTTAGGTAAAACAAGTGGAAAAAAAGGTAAAGAAGTACTTTTTGGATTCCTGGAAGCATTTGAGGCCAGGGTGGATGGGTCTCTGAGCAACCTGATTCAATGAAAGGTGTTGGCAGGGGGCTGGAACTGGATGATCTTTAAGGTCCTTTCCAAACCAAACCATTCTATGATTCTATTAATGGCACTTAATTCCCAAATGTATTTCTTGAATCACCTTATTTTATGTTTTTGTGGTCCTTATCCGGATTCCTTCTTGCCCCTTCTGTTTTCCATCGTACAAAAATTAAGTAATCAAAAAAATATCTATATGCTATAAATAAGAGCACATCCTGGAATATTACTATTCAGGTCTCAGTTAACCAAAGTCTTGCATTTCTCACATAATATTTGAATGTTTTAATGACGTGTTGAATATTTGATAGAATAGATCCAGCCCCATCCAACTTGGCAATGTGGAAAACCTCTTCAAAATAGAATCTCAGAAATTAGATGTTCAATGTTAGGGATTTTCAAACATGTCTAAACTTCTTCTGTATGAAATTAAGGTTAACCTCAACTTTCTCTTTTTGGAGGCACTGGACAATGTTCAGCACAAAAGGAGATATTTTGCTAATAAAGAAAGCCTGCTCTGGCCTTTACATTGCCTGTGATACAAAAACCTCTCACCATAGCAGAAAGCAACATCAGATTTAATTTAATTTAATTTAATTTGAACTGTCATCAATTGTAATCTCTCCCTTGCCAGCAACAGGGGGAATACACGTCCAGTAGTTTAGAAAAGTGTGAAAACCTTTCATGTCAATGAGAGCAAGTCAAGTATTGATTCCCAGGTTAAAAATTTGGGTTGCATAAACCTGAGATGGCTAAATGTGATTTTAGCAGGGTAATAATATCTCCTGTCAAAAGACTTTAGTCCACAAAGAAATTTCAACTGGTGGTAATTTATTTTCACATTGCTGATGCAGATCAGTACAATTGCCTGCCTTTGGAGGCAGATATAAACTGAATGAAGCAAAGATACAATTTTCCAAGAGACATTCTCAGATAATTTTCTTGTAGGCATAAAATTTGGAACTAAGAACCTTCTGTTGACATCCAAGGGAGGCCTGAGTGCCTCATTTAGTGTTAACAGATATTTAGATCAGTATCTAGAGGAACAACTCAAATCCTGGACAATAATTTAGTCTCCATTCCTGTTATTCCTGCTACCTTCTCAGGAGTTTGCAGCCAGGGCTGAGGAGACCATTATTTACAAAGTTCCTGGCAGTACTGGATAGTTCATGTTGTCTCCAATGGACTTACATAAACATTCATTTTACTTCTATCTTATCACTACTTAGCAGAGAAACAAAATATAAAGCAGTTTATTCTCTCCCTGTTCAAAACCTAGATCATAATTCTTAAAATAAAGGTTTTCAACTTCTAAAATGCACATACTTCATGTATGCATGGCCATTATAACATTCCTTTCTTCTGTCTTTCATATCTGTCCAGTAAAGCAAAGTAAATGAAGCAAGGGCTCATCACAGGAAAAGGATATGTAACTTTAGTTTAACAGTATGACTTGTATTTTTATTACTGTTTAAAAAGCACACTAGATTTTATATAAAGTACTTAATAAGCTTTGCTTCTTACCAAGTTTTAATATTTTTATAGAACATATCTTTTAAACTTTTCCTTAGGAATGGTTTATATTCCTGACAATACCGAAACTTGTTTAAGATGGCCAACTAATTTTTGTATAAATAGTAAAAATAATCACAGGACACCATGCTGGGAGTCTGAATGACCACCCAACGTGTATCTTATTTTTAGATGTCATTACTCATGCATTTACATTTTTTAGATAGGCTCTTGGCTTTACTTCCTGCTTGAACTACACGGCTAAGATTGACTTTCCTGCCATTTTTGTACGCAAACCGAATCAAATGGCAGCTCTCAGCTCTATCAGAGCATGGAATGGTTTGAGTTGGAAGGGACCTTGAAGGAAGGACCACCCAGTTCCAGTGCCCCTGTCACAGACGGGGGTTGGAACATTCCCCTTATAGAATCATAGAATCATGGAATCATAGAGTCATAGAATCAGCTGGGTTGGAAGGGACCTCTGAGATCATCAAGTCCAACCCTTGATCCAACCCCGCTGTGGTTCCCAGCCCATGGCACTGATGCCACATCCAGTCTCACCTTAAAAACCTCCAGGGACGGAGAATCCACCACTTCCCTGGGCAGCCCATTCCAATGGCTGCGCACCCTCTCTGCAAAGAAATTCTTCCTAATCTCCAACCTAAACCTCCCCTGGCACAGCTGAAGACCCTGAGCCCTCTTGTCTTGCTGAGAGTTGCCTGGGAAAAGAGACCAACCCCCCCCTGGCTCCCCCCTCCTGTCAGGGAGTTGCAGAGAGTGAGGAGGTCTCCCCTGAGCCTCCTCTTCTCCAGGCTGAACAGCCCCAGCTCCCTCAGCCTCTCCTCACAGCACTTGTGCTCCAGTCCCTTCCCCAGCCTCGTTGCTCTCCTCTGGACCTGCTCCAGCCCCTCAATATCCTTCCTGAGCTGAGGGCCCAGAGCTGGACACAGCACTCCAGGGGTGGCCTCACCAGCACTGAGTCCAGGGCAAGAATCACTTCCCTGGACCTGTTGGCCACACTGTTCCTGAGCCAGGCCAGGATCCATTGGCCCTCTTGGCCACCTGGGCACACTCTGGCTCCTGTTCAGCTTCCTGTCCATCCCCACTCCCAGCTCCCTTCCTGCCTGGCTGCTCTCCAGCCCCTCTGTCCCAGCCTGGAGCTGCCGGGGGTTGTTGTGGCCCAAGTGCAGGACCCGGCACTTGGCCTGGTGGAACCTCATCCCCTTGGAATCAGCCCATGGATCCAGCCTGTCCAGATCCCTCTGCAGAGCCCTCCTGCCTTCCAGCTGATCCACACTCCCCCCAGCCTGGTGTCATCTGCAGATTTGCTGATGATGGACTCAATCCCCTCATCTAAATCATCAATAAAGATATTAAATAGAACTGGGGCCAACACTGATCCCTGGGGACACCACCGGTGACCAGATCCCAACTGGATGCAGCTCCATCCCCACCACTCTCTGAGCCCTTCCACTGGACCAGCCCAGAGCTCCATCCAGTCTGGCCTTAGAGCTGTGGGCCATGCACAGCATTTTAGGCAACCTGTTCCAAGGCATCACCTTCACATTTGTGAACCTACAGCCTTGTTTCAAACTCCCTTTACTCCCAAAACCTTTGTTCTTCTGCTGTGGAGAGGTAAAGGGTCTTCAGGCAATGGAACCTTCTTGGAGCACTGAGAACTGAGAGTCCATCTCCCCACCCCTGGGAAAAGGCACCACTGCTAATAAAACTTTTTAAATGACTTCTGGATTTTGTGTGACAACATAATTTGAGAAAGACAGACCAAGGGCAATGGTAAATTCAATCCAGTAACATTACTCACCAGTGTAGGTGAAAACAGAGTTCAGATTCCTACTAAGAGTGGCAGGAGATTTGTCATGAGAATGGGGATTGCACTCACAAGCTATTGCAGCATTAGGCACCAGGAATATTACTGAAACACTGTGCTTAATAATGATTAGATACTTAAAAAAATTAAACTGAAAAGCTCAGGACAAACCATCATTCTTGATCAATATAAAGGATAAATATTTCCACTGCATACTCAGTTAACAATGGAGAATTTTACTCCTGTGAATTTTTTAACAACTGTCTTGTTACTTGCCAATATATTGTTCTTAATAGGTGGGAAAGATTTTAGTGTTAATAGTCACAGAGGAGTGTTTTGCTCATCTTGTTGGATGATCAAATAAGTGTATCACATCCACAGTTTTTAAAGAATAATGAATTTGGGAATGTGCATTTAAGCAGATGGATGCATACACAGCATATGCAAAACACAGTTTTTTCACGGCATGTTTCTGTACCCAGGGGTCTGGATGTCTTTTGTGTTTGTTAGATCCATGTAGCGAAAAGAAAAATGAAATCATCATCCTGATGATCCTTCTCATTAAATGTCACTCACCCACATCTGGGATAGGTATGCACAGCACCCTAAAATGACACTGAAGATTACAAAAGCTTTTTCTGTACTCTCACTCTTGGCAGGTCACTGTGAGAACTTCTTCTTTTTCTTCCTGACCTTTCAGCTTGTACATCTGGCCTCCACATCTCTTACAGGCTCATATAAAACTCTGTCCCTTCCTGGATACTCGGAGTCCAAAATAAGCATAAACCCCCAAAACCTCTCACCACTTCTGGAGGCAGATTTGTATTAGAGTCTTCACTGCTGATAGACCCTCCAAATGCCTTGTCCTGCCCAGGTTCAGGCAAGCCTAAGTTGGTTTCTGGCAGCTAAATAAGTAATCATCTCCTATCAAGCTCTACCTTTCCACAGGAAGAATTCTTCCTTAGCTTCTGGTGCTCAGTCAGTGCTTCTACTGCCATGGTAGCAGAATAAAAACCCCACATTTTCCTTCCATTCTCAAAGCAAAAAGAAAAAAAAACAAACTAAAGCAAAATAAACCCCCCAAAACCCACCAATAAACACCCCTCCCAACCCCCTCCAGTGCTTGGCTTCTCCCTTTGGGTCCCCAAAGAAGCTCAGTGCAGGTCTAAGCTGCTCCAGTGCTAATTAAGAGTTTTTTAAGCTCTCCATCATTATCTCTTATGTGAGGCTGACAAATCCCACCGGAGTTGTCTGAAATTTTTGGGATACCTAATTCAAGAAAAATAAAGATGGGGTGCCTTTTTGTGTTTTCCTACAAGAAAAAGATGTTTGTACCAGAGGTGAAAAGGAAGACCACATGACCCTACCCTGCCTGCTCCACACATTTTGAGGAAAACAAATTCTAAAAGTGCCTAAAAGTGGTCTGGGCAGCTGTATCTACATGACAAAAAAAAAAGTAAACTTCCTATATGTCAGTTCTACTGCACAGTAAGATCCATTTGCTGGCATTTGTTGGCACCACTGTGCCAATTTGCCCTAACAGCTCAAGTTTTACTATCAATGTTTAGTATGTAAAGAAGTGCTTCAGGTTGTCAGTGTTCCATAGTCAACTTTATATGCATGTTGGGAAAAAAAAGAAAAGAAAAGAAAAAACCCCAGTCCATTGTATAGATCTTTTTTTTGGTTTATTTTGCTGCTTACTGAAAGATTTACTCTATATTGGCTGTGCCAGTTCCATTGCAGATCACAGGATTATGTCACTGTTGATTCTTAAATGCAGTTGAATGCCTCACATGCTTGTTCCTGTTGGTGGGCAAAGATCTTCCTTTTAGTTCTAAAACAAAAGTAAAATTGGGTGTATGTGCCTATTAGTTTTGTGCTCATGGAGCTAAATAGAATAACACTAGGAAATATTACGCAACATGGGAATTATTTACTTTTCAAAGCAAGCTCTTCAAGAAGTGAATCATAAAAGATGTGAATCCCAAGTGGGATCCCATGATCCCAAAATCATTCATGTCTGGGCAAACCCTACATCTTTCATTTCGTGTACCTCTTGCTCCGGATAAAGCTTTTGGTTTTAGCTCCCGCTTTTCCTTCCTGCTCATTTTCATGTTTTGTTTATCATCCAGTATCTTTCCCAGGACTGATGTGGTCTGGACCCATTGACAGATTTGCTTTCAAACCTTTTCTCCTCATCCTTCTGTGCTTGGATGCTCTCCATGTTAACTCACTGAGGACAGCAAGGCTTTCTTCTTGAACCTGCTCTTGTGCTTCAGCACTCCACCTTGCAAGTGGGAGTTGTTTATTAGGGAAAAGGAGCAGGCTTTTCAAACCAAAACTGAGAACTTGTTTGACAAGAAGCAGAAAAGAGACACAAGATCAGCTGGTGCTCTCCAGCTAAATGGGGTGTTGCTATTTCCTCTCCCTCAACACCCAGGCTGCCCTCCCAGAGGTTGGTGTTAAATAACCAGCCAGTGTAGAGTGATTTCTTTGGGCTGTTGAGTTGGATTCTTCATGGCCCAGAACATAAAAGATGGGCTTTTTGATTCAGAAACAATCTATGTGGCTGAACTTTAAATCTCAAAACCAAATCTTTATATGTGACACCTGAATGCACATCTTTATAAACTTATTTATCCAAGGCAGTAACTCTGTGTAACTTTTAGTCCAGGGCCTGATAAAGAAACAAGCCTGACTGAGATGAGCAGGGCATGGCCTTAGAACTTCCAATAAACTTTAGAAAAGAATCATCCTCACTTATTGAGGAAGCCATGAAGAACTGGATAACAAGTGTTATCAATTACCAAATCTTCCCAGGCTGCTTTTAATTTTGTATTTTAATCCCACAGAGCAGCTTCAAGCCCTCTATTCTGGGGCCTATATGCATAGAGATGAGGTGTTATACCAAAATATTATGGGGAACAAAGTGCAAGTTGAGACACAAAGGACTACAGTGGCTAGAGTTGAATAAGGTAATAATTGGTGTGGTAAATTGGACAAATGACTGTAGAAACCAGTTCAGGTCTGTCCAGCTAAAGAGTGAACACATTCTTCAGAGATTATACATCTCAGTGGCCTCACAAACCTTTTTTCAGGGCAGCTTTCAGTTTAACTGTGAGATCAATTTTAGTGGGATTTTGTTTTTGTTTTTGTTTTTTTTTTTTGAGAATGTACTCAGTTCTACCTTCGGAGCATGTCACTGGAGGATAAAATTTTAGTATCATCTACATAGAAAGGACCCATTATCAACACAATCTACCCCTTTAGAAGCAAAATTCAGAATTTCTTTTACTATCAAATTGTCTTTGGTTCTTAATCTTGACAATATCTGTCAGAGAAGGCTCACTGGTGTTGGCTATAAGTGTATGGTCAGAAGAAAAACTGGCTTAAGTCCTGATGTATGGAATGGAAGGTATGAAACAAGCTTTTTCTTCTCAGAACTTGAAGTTTTCCCAAGTCATCATTATACAAAGTTATAATTATCATCTGAGTTTCTCAATCAATGACCACTTGGGATTCATATCTTTTATGATTCACTTCTTGAAGAGCTTGCTTTGAGAAGTAAATAATTTCCATGTTGCATAATATTTCCCAGTGTTATTCTATTTAGCTCCACGAGCACAAAAGTAACAGGCCCATACACCCAGTTGGTTCATATGTGGTCCACTGAGAATTTGTTGCTTTTGGTCACCAGGGGCACTCTGGAGTCCCACCTCACCAGACAAGAAGCATTTCCAACCTCTGAAGGGAGCCAGATAAATAGATATTGTCCACAAACAGATCTTCTTCTGCAGTAAGAAAAGCATTTACCCCATAAAACACAATTCAGAGACTGCAGCCTAACATTACCACTACTACAGATCATAAACTCAGATAGAAATTATTCCCCCTGCTATTCTGGAGCCCCCTTGCCTATATTCTTGACCAATAAGAATCTCTTCTCCATTCCTCTATCTGTCCTCTGCCCTTAAGTTTTAGGTAAAAAATTTTCCAAAAATGGACTTCTGTTGAACATGAAATGGATGATAACAACAATTTGAAGACACACACATCACACAACCCCCTTGTTCTCTTTTTTTTCAGGTCAGCCAGAATGGCTGATAAAAATGCACTCCTGAACCCCCAAAAGCTGTGTTTGAAATACAAAGTCCTTGTGGGCAGAAAATATCTTCCAGCTCAAATCAATTCCTCGCCGGGAAAACAGGAATGGAAGTCCCCCAAGCCATGGGGATTGTGCCTGGATTGCATTCTCCTGGGGCCAGAACTTTATGTGTTTATTAGATGCAGCAATGGAGAACACTGAGGAAGAACAAGATGTATTTTGGAGGGCAGAGGGTCACTCCCAAAGAGCAGCCTGGCAGTGTCATGCTGCAAGATCAGACCATGGATTCATCGTGGTCCTTGCCATGATTCTCACACAATGTGGACTAGAACACACCTACCAAATCTTTCCACTTCCAGTTGTCAATTCCCAAATCCCCAAACTAGAGATATTTCACAGAAAAGGAGCTGTTGGTTTTGTCCAGTTTTGAGTGAAGACTTATCCACACTCAAAATCTACCAATGCAGCTAATTAAATTCTGTTGAGCTAATTAAATAATAATTTAAATCTTTCAGTTACACACATGACTAAGACTTGTCAGGAATACACTGTCCACAGCTCCAGCCACTTCCCAAGGGGCCTCTGTCCATGGTGCCAGACCAGGCTCTTCCTTATTTACTGTCTGCTGGGTAAGTGGCACAACACAAGAGCAGAAAGAGTGAGTACTTTGGGAAAAAAGCATCTGAGGGGTCTGTAAGACACAATTTAAGAGGGCTTTTCAACTCTCTGGAGGACCCCATGAAAAATCAAATTGCAGCCATTTGTCCTGTTTCTAAACCAAAGGGTTAAGTATGTTATTCATGTCACCCCACATAGGGAGAAAATGGCTTTGGTGCCAAAAATCTACAATATGGCAGATAACAGAAAAGGCAAAATAGTGAAGAGCATGCAACAAGAGTAGAGTGACATAGCAATGACACTGAGCCCATGTCTTTGCCTGTTTTCTTCAAATATGTTCTTTATTATTTTCCCCCTCTGTGTTAACTGCCATGTTGAAGAAAGGATTGAAAAAAGGAATGAGATAAATGTGTAAGCATTAAATGGTTAGAAAATGAAGCTCAGTAATCTCAGAAGTTGGAGGTTTTTGCATAAAACTCACCCTAGCAGAAGCTGTGCCTTCTAAACCAGCCTTTTCTGAAAAATACCTCCCCCAGGAAAGGACAAGTAAATTGGAAACACAACATAAGGCGTCTAAACAAGGATCCCAGTTGTGAAGATGCCATCCCTTTATTTGCTGTGAAAGAAACCAGGCCCTTACAAACTGCATTATAGCTCCATCTGTAGGAAGTTGGGACATAAATAATTTCCTAAGTCAGCAGATGTATAAAGAAGAAATATGTATATTTCTTTCAGTTTGGGGATTGCTCGTACCTGTTTCTGCAGTCTACAAATCATGTCTCTAATTCTTGCCATCCCCTGGTCCTGGGAGTCTTTCCTGAAATCAGAAGGAAAACAGGTGAAGGGAAAGGGAAGGTGAAGGAAAAAAAACCCAACCCCAAAAGCAAGATCATAACCTCTGTTTTCATTCCAGTTCACTGAACTGGTTTGTATCACTCCAAAGTCACAAAAAGGATTTCTGTAAGATACAGGCTTGCAGAAGCAAAGTTTACTTCCTGAGCCTGAAGCATTTGAATGTTCTTTGAAGTTACTCAGCCCATCTCCAAGGAGGATTTGGGGAATTCCAGGCGTGTCAGCCTGACCTTGGTGCTGGGGAAGGTCATGAAACCAACTTTCTGCTCTTCTCTCCCAGGTAAGAAGTGACAGGGAAAGTGGAAACGACCTCAAGTTGAAGCAGAGGAGTTTTAGACTGGATATTAGACCTAAAATTATGTGTAAACTAGGTAAAACAGTGCTCCATTTTCTTATCCTTGAGGCACATTAATTCCAAAAAGAAAGAGTGTGAAGTCAAGCATGGAGCAATATAGTATTTTCTGGTTATCCTATGGAAACAGCCACACCCACTGCAATTGGTGTACAAGAATGACTTCTGTGTTTATACAAGATTGTCTTCCTGACATGAACAATGCTGTTTCACTACAAATTTGTATACTTTGTATTTCTGAGCTTAGTGCCCTTTCAATTCTATACAAAACTAATTTTTTAGTAGAAAACAACATACTACCAGTAAAAGTTGATCTTAGAATTTCTGTTTAGCTGTGCAAATTTGGAGTTCAGAAACGAGAAACTAAAAATCAAAGGACACTGCATTCCTGACTACTGTAACAATTCTTTTTGCTCTGAGGCAAGTCTTTCATTCAACCTCCTAATATTTGATTGCTTGGCTGTGAAATGCTTTGCTGCAATACGTTATTGATCAGGGGGCAGAAATGCTGTGACAGAAGGTGTTGTTGCTATTAAGTAAAGTATTTGAAGAAAACTGATTAGCAACAGCTTCACACAGCTCATGGTATATTTGGTTTTTGGATATAGGTTTATCCTGTCACCTATTTTGCACTAGTTGATAATATAGTGTGGGGTGAAGTCGTAGCCCCACAATTGAAGTTGGAGGTAGTGCAA
>NW_020925332.1:0-9417 GCF_003984885.1 Neopelma chrysocephalum | reverse complement strand
TCACACATCCAACTTCTTGCTAAAAGCATGACTAATTTCCAGTTAGAAGGCCAACACAGAACCTTGAAGAATTTCAAGTTTGAAACCTAATTTCAAGCTAGAACCCTAATTTCAAGTTAGAAGTTCAGCATTTTTTCCAGTTGAGTTTTAAAAAATATCTAAAAAAGAGATTATCCATTTCCTAAACAACCTCTTGTTATAATTACATCTCTAAAATTTAATGAAATTTGTCTTCTAGAGAGAAGCCAACAGAAGTATCATAGTCAAAGGAAAGGCACATGGAAGACAGTTGATACACATTTTGCTTGGCTTCCTCTAGTCAGCTGTTCAGCTCACAGCTGAGGTTTTTATGGCAGACAGAGAAACTGCAAAGAAGGAAGCTAGTGAACACATCAAGGATAAAAAAAATGTTTTGCTAAGTCTCCTGTTTCCAGAATATCTTGGGAAATCAATAACCACGAGATGGCAAGCAGAATTTTCATTTTTCAACTATTTTTTTCACCCATGTAAAGCAGAGCCACTTCATGAACAGCATTTTCACATTACAGATTTAAAGAGAATATACATACAACTGTCCCAGATTAAGAACTCTTATTTGCAGACACCTTTCAAATAAGTGTAAACCACCTAGATGCATTTTAAGCAGAATTTAATCTATTTTGGAAGGTTGAATTCAGACGGGCAGGTCTGTTATGTACTGTCTGATCCTGAAATTCTTTCACAAATCCATGATTTTACTTCATGTGGCAGAGTTCCTTTAGAAATCCAGAAGAGTAAGAGAATATCAGAGACTACAGAATGGATATCAAATGTAGCATTCATAATTCTGCAAGTTCATACAGATGGGGACTGGTAACATACAGTCAGCACTGGTGCTCTCAGAGTCCTGTATTTGGCTAAACCTTAATTTATGATCAAATCTCGTGGAAGAAGAATGGCAAAAAATGGCCATTTGCACTGTTTATGACTTTCACCAGAATTAAAAACATTATAAATATAGTATATTCTTATCATATCTTAGTGATTTTAGACTTTTTGACCTCTGAATGTCCTAATATGGTAAGAAAATACAGATTTTGTTGAGTGGGTGGCTGTCATGCCAGTTGTCTAGCAATGGAAGACAAAAGTCTTTTTTATGCAGTTTTACCTGAACATTTTATTGCACTTGATCAGACACATTAATTTAAAAAAAACCCTTAAATTATTGCATGTAATTTAGTACATTACATCAGAGGCAGTAACAAAGACCTCTCCAAAGGAAGAGCTTAGGCAAAATTTGTTTTTCAGGCTGATTTCACTGTTGTTCAAATTGGTAGCTGGCCTCTAATACGAAAGAAAAATAGCTTAAAAGGACAGAAATAAATCTCAATTTAGAGGTAAAGGCTTACATTTAAACCAGCCCATGAAATGGGTTATACATAACCAGGGCAACTGTGGTTTCTGCATATCAGCACTGCATCCAACAATACTTAGTAATCTTGCACTATGTGTTCCTGAAAGGGAGAGTGACATCAAAACCACTGAGCATTTCAGAGGTCCAGTAACACAGGCTGATTTCTTCTTATTTCAGACACGGGCGTTGGTTTAACTGACAAATTGAGTTTTTATTTCCCAGTCAATGATACCTTTCAATGGCTGATCATCATTCATCCCCAAAATAAATATTACCTGATTAAAGCAGTAAAGGTTAAAGCATTTAAAACACATGCTGTGGACCTCAGAAATCAAGTCAAGATGTGTAAGGATATGAATTATTAGAGGATTTATGAAATCTGCTGCGAACAAATTAATTCATCAGCTGAGCCAAAGGCTTGTCAATGAATTCAAGAGCTTTTCAAGGAATGAAACATCTGTTGCATATTTAAAGATTCTGTTTATATGTAAATGTAGCAGATTATTCTTTCCATGGGGGGATACACAGTTTACATAAATGTATTTGGGAGTTAATGTGCAATTGCTTTTTCATGTCCTTGAGGATCAGGGGCAACCCATGAAGGATTCCAGCAATCCCCAGTCCTCAAGCCTTTGGAGTTGTTAAGGCAAATTAGATCTTGAGTGAAGCTGAAGGATACATCCATAAATCTGGATAATGACATCATTGTCAAAACAACCTATTACCCCACAAGAATTAAAAGCAGTCATCCTTTTTTTTTCTTTTTTTTTTCTTTTTCTTTCTTTTCTTTCCTTTTTTTTTTCTTTTTTCTTTTTTTTTTCCTTCAAGGAATCAAGATTATGAGACTTTTTAGAAACAAGGTGAAATTCTTTCTGGATTCTGTTTTCTTCCTGAGGTGACATCATAACCTCAGGCTCTCATTTGTCCTGCACTGAAGTACTAACTAATCTCATTCTATTTCAGAAAATCTTTTGAGCTGAGACTTAATTTCACTCAGCTAAAAGAATTTGTCTTTGTTGTGAAACAGTGCTAATGATGCAAAAAATTGCACTAAGCAAAAGTTCAGCACTTCTTTTTCTTCTGTAAATCCATACAAATACTGTGGTGTGAACAAACATATTTTGTAGATTGTGAAGAAATCTGTTGTGTTCTGTAGATTGTGAAGAAATCATACCTGATTGTGAAGAAATCTGTTTAAAATAAATTAAAAAATTAAGGTTGGGAACCAATCTCAGAGTAAGGCTGAATATTCGAGGTTTTCCAGTTTAGAGTGTTTTTTATAAAGAAGGTTACTACCTGTCTGTGAGATAAATTAAGGCTACAAAAACCACGTCTTTAACAGTGACTCTTTTTCTAAGATATATTCTTTCTTCCTGTGGTTTTTAAGTAACTTATTCTAAGTGTTAAATCTTGTAAAAAATGTGGTCTCAACTCAGATTTTCTGGGTGAAGTGAATCAGGAGATAACAGTGTGCTCCAAAGCAACTGAGAATTTGCTTACAGGTGAGGAGGATACAGATGTTTGATTTGGACATTAAGACTTAGCTATTATGGCATAGGAGTAAAGTTTGCTATTTTGTGTTTTAATTATGATTTAATCACTGATACTTGCATTTGAACAGCCTTAATTACAAACTATGAATGATTTTCAGTCTGGTTTTGGGCCAGTGACACAGCATATGCATGCACATGTACATGTACAAACCAACAGATTGCTTTTAATAAACCAGCTGGAAATATTATCTGTCACATTGATCAGATATCTGGCAACAATTTTAAGTCACATTTATACAACAAAAGCTATGCATGGCAACTTACTTTTTAATATAGAATGTATTCCTGATGATTCATTTAAATTAAAACAACTTTTAAGATAACTGGCTTGACAAATCCTTTGATGTCTTAGAAATCATCCCATGATATTTCTCCCATTTTAATTTTATCTCCTGTTTTATTTATAAGCAAATACTTGAAAAAGTCTACCAGTAGCTTTACTCTTGCCAGTGTCACAGAGGTTTTAGATTTTTTTAACATAAAAGTGAACATCAGACAGGGGCTGAGAATTTGTTGAAACCAAAGATTTATTTTGCAGTGCAGTTACCCTTGTGCTATGAAATTCTCTGTGCTTGGCTTATTGGCTTAATACATTTGTTACATTGAGAATTGATTCAGCACAAATAATCTCTGACATACTGGTCCCAGACGTTTGTGGTTTTTGGCATCAAGAGCAGCTTGATTCCCCCAGTAAAAGATGTTAAATTACTTCAGAGTTAGGGGAAAAAATACCCCCAGGGATGCAGCAAAAATATCCCTGCCTTTCACATGAGCAGGCAGCACTCTCACATGCTTTAGGGGAGCTGACTGGTGAATTGTTTGACAAGCCCTCAGTTCAGCCTGTGTCCAGTTTACATCTCCAGCATATTTGTACACAGCCATAATACTCCCCCAAAAACTACCACTTCATCAAGCTAAGGAGAAACACAGAAATAACTTGTGTAAAGCACTGCATTCTACTCACAGTATTGGAATAGGATTTTTTTGTGTTTAAACAGGAGCCCTTTATTTAATGGAGCTTCGGAGTTGCTTCCTAATCTGCTTTTTTTTGTGTATGTGTGTGTGTGTTTCTGCCTGTTTCCTCAAAAGTATAACACATAAGGTTATGACTCACAAAAGTAATGAGGTAATTAAAATTAAAATTGCTTAAAACAGGTCAGAAAGGAAAACAATTTTTAATATTTAAGAGAATAACTACACAGTTTTTCTTTATTTATGGATCATCATAGCAGCCTAGCAAGTCACAGATGGCATCCCATTTCCAAGAAAACACCGTATTTTTGTTTGATAAGGAGTTGTTTTGGCTAGTTTTGACCTGGCTAAGTCAGACAGCTGTTTACAAGGGTTGTGTATTCCAGGTTTTGTGATTTTGATTATGAAAGGTGCATGTTCTAGTCTCCCACAGATCACATTTTCATCTCATCTGCTTAGGAGGCTTTAAATGATGACTTTTTTAACCATTAAGGATGTTATCCACCCCCCAAAAAGGAAATAATCTGTCCAGTTTTAGTCTTTTTTTCTTTCTTTCTGTGTGCACTACTTCTAAGCCTTTTTCCTTCATGCTTTGCTGTCAATCAAAACTCAAAAAAAGAAAAAAAAAGTGAAATCAAACCTGAGGAAGTGAATACTTTTTATTTTTTCCTCGAGGAAAAAAGGGATTACGGGAACCAAACTCAGCTGTAATCTCCATAAACCATTTCTATGACCACTGCTCCTCATGGAAGGCAGTGTTCCATTTCTAAAACAATTTTTTATTTGTAAAGTGAAATGTGTAACACGTAATAAAAAGATCCTCTGAAGAACAATTAGGCTGATTTGGTTTAAGCAGACCCAGAGCACAACTGAGACTGGCCCACAAGCCTTTCAAATATCCCCAGATTTTTCTGAAACATTCAAAACTGCTCTGCACAAATACCTGCTACAAATCCAGTGGAGTTGACAAGTCTCATTACACAGTTCCCACTCCAGGCAATCAAGAAATCTGAGTGTTGCTGACATGATCCATTTATATACAATATTTATTTAAGAACAAAACTTTACATTTTCCTCGAATCACCCTTTAGCCAGACACTGAGAGGAAATGAATCAATACTTGGTAACACTTGTGGAAGCAGTCTCTCTGGTTTATTCAAGCTGAGTAACACATCATCTGGCAGACAAACTTTAAAGGACAACTTTGCAGCAGGTTATAAGAATTATACTACCCTGGCTTCTCAGAGTTAGTAAGATTTAGGACTGGCTGGAATATTGAGAGAGAATGAGTTAACAATGAAAGGAATATCTGACTCACTGAGTTAAACCCTCAAGGTGTTATCTATTATTTTATGTGTTGTGCAGCATTTCCAGACATCCTCAGTTAGCATTTTCAGGCTTTTATTTTACAATTGAGGATACAAAGGGAAGAATGACTTGAATACCTTTAAGTCATTAAGAATAACCAGAGGATGAGTTGAGAAATATGTACACAGGCAGGCAAGATTTGGTGCCGTGTCTTTTGGCACTGGGCTACAAGACAAACTGGATTTTGGATAAGCAGATTTTTTAATTTTTAAACAATAGCATAAGCAGTTAGCCAGGACTCAGTTTGACCCACAGAATTCTTCAGACAATCTCAGAATTACTGAGGCTGGAAGGTTCTAGGAGACATTCAGTCCAACCTTCCCTGCTCAAAGCAGGGTCACCTCATGCAGGTTGCTCAGGCCTGTGTCCAGCTGAGCTTTGACTCCCTCCGAGGATGTGGATTCCACAACCTCTCTCAGCAAACTGTAGCAGTGTTTGACCACCCTCATGTTGTAGGGTAACTGTTGTAAGGTCTTGGTCTGTGGGGGAAAGAAAGATGCAGGACACGGAATAAGGTGATGAGACACAGTAGGGTGATGAGAGAGAGACATGTCTGCCTGCTCAACGCAGCAGGCAGCCTTCATTGAGATCCTAACTTCTACTTTCCCACACACAAAACATAAACATATTCCCACAAAAACACCCAGGAATTTAACACCTGCACGTTATCAAACAGCTTCAACCTTGTGCTCTTTGCCACTCAAGGCTGTGTCCATGGAAGCTATCTAATTAGCTCCACTGTTCCCATGGGACACGGCCTAGCTTTTGCAGTACCTCAAAACCTCTCAAACTTCAATTGTGGGGCTGCGACTTCACCCCACACCCTCACAGCTGAAGAGCTTTTCCTTATCCCTAAATGGAGTTTCCTGTTTCAATTTGCACCCTGTTGCCTTTTGCCTCGGGCACTGACAAAAGTGTGGATCTATCCTCTTCCTGCCCTCCCATCAGGTGCTTGTGCACAGACAAGATCTCCACCGAGACTTGTCTTCCTGAGGCTACACAATCCCTGCTCCAGTTTTTTAAACTCCATGGCCTTGGATTTTCTCCACACACTGTGGGCCCTCTGTGCTGCCAGGGTACACCACTGGTTCTTGGCCAACTTGTTGTTGCTGTCCCCTTCTGCAAAGTTACTTTCCAACGAGTTGACCTCCAGTCTGTATTGCTGCACAGGGTTATTCCCCCCTTGCTGTGGGACTTTGTTGAACTTCATGAGGTTATTACCTGCCTTTTTTTCCAGCCTGTCACAGGCCTCCTGCACAGCAGCATAAGTACCCAGTTGTACCAGGGTGAATTTGTGCTGATACTTTTGGTCTGTGTTTGGCACTGCCACCTGTGAAAGTTTTGCTCTTTCCCTGCCAAGTTATGGGAAAACAAGCACTGATAAAGGGGAAAGCTGTCCTTGGAGGGAGAACTTCTGTGTAAACTGTTTTTATTGGTCTTCTGTGATTGGTTAATGGCTCGTCAAGGGCATTTGGAGGACAAAGTGATGAGGAGGGGAGGAAGGCTCTCCCCCAGACTCAATTCAGAAAGACCCCCAAAGCAAACTGCGCCTGCGTGAGGGGATTTCCAAAGTCCTCACGCGTGCGCAGAAGAGATGAAATTATATAACCAAGGAGGTGGGACTGAGGGCCTCTGGTTGGGCCGTGCTGGCCACACCTGGGGGGTTGTGGTCACCCAGTTAATTGTATAAAAGCAGACAGCGCTTCCTTGGAGCACAGCTGACTTCACACCAAGGACAACGCTGCCTTTCGACGGAGACACCTGCCGAAGAAGTTTGAGAACTTACTGACTCTCCGAGGACGCAGCTTCTGCTCTGGGTAATTATAGGCACGCTGGGTCGGTAAGATACCTTTATGGGCAGCAGCTGGGGAACTGGGGCTTATTTCTCTCCTCCTTCCTCCCTTTTGGGTTTGTTCGTTTTCTTGGCCACCTCTTGGTAATAAACCTTGGGGTTTGTTGAGGTTTTAACGGTGTCGTGGTTTCGAGCTTCAGTATGTCTCGAATCCTCCCTAATACATTTTTTGGGGACGAGGATGTCATACTGAACACGAAACACAGCGTTGCCAAGGACAAAGTAGGATTCGCAGGTGGGATGCATAGCCTGTGGAGTGAACTACTGGTTTTTGTAGGAAAATGGCTAGGGTGGGAGGCTACAGAATATAGCTGACTCCTTGTGCTTCTGCTGATCTTCATCTTCTCTCTATGGTGTTGTAATACACTGGGTTTTGGCTGGGACAGGATTAAACTACTTCTTGATAGCTGTTACAGTGCTTTGTGTTAGATTCAGTGTGAGAATGACAGATAGTCCTGTAGTATTTCATGCTCTGCAGAGAGCTGGTGCACAGGAAAGCTGGGAGGTAGCACAGCCAGGAGAGCTGGCTTGCACAGGCCAAAGGGATATCCCGTGCTGTGGAATATTATGCCCAGCATATATGTGAGAAGAGACATCAGAAGGGATGTCTCAGGACCCTGCTCAGAGTGGCAGGGTTGGCTGGTGTCTGTCCGACAAGACTCTTTCTGAGTCAGGTGTTAGTGTTTGTGAGCGTGTCAGGGAGGCACGGGCAGAGGACGTGGTGTTTAAACTCCGGGATGGGGGGTCGTGGTGTTACCCCTGTCGTCAGAGTGTCCCAGGCAGGTACAGGAGTTTTGATAGTCAGTCAGTTTAGGAGTCAAGTTTGGTGCCTGGGGCCGCCAGGAGAAGAGGTTTTTCCCTGTGGAGCTACGCTGGGCTCTGAGTTAGTTGTGGAGAAATGCAGGATCTGTCAGGAGGAGATCTCCTGCAGGGCTGCGCTGGATGGTGTCTTGTCTAGGAATCTGGGACTCGGGGGAAGGGCAGCCCCCCCCCCCCCGGGTCTGCCAGGCTGTGTTCTTGTTGAGTTTAACTCTATTTCGGTTTGTCGGGAGGAACGGGGGCTTCCACCTGTGCCGGGCTACACCTGGACAGGTCGCTGCCACTGGAGCTGCAGGGAGGGGCTGGTAGGAGCCCAGCAGCAAATTGCAGCAGGCAGAAAGAAAAAAAAAGGGCATCTTCTGTCTGGTCGCTTTTCCCGGCCGTTTTTTTCCTCCCCCTCCTCTCTCCGGAGGCGGGGGTGCTGGGCAGCCGCAGCTGTAGGGAGTCAAGAAAAAAAAAAAGGAGTAAAAACAGCTCCTAGGTGCTTTTCCCTCCCCCGGGTGGAGGGGGGGGGGGCTGCAGCCTCGACAGCTGAGGTAGCAGGGAGATACCTTTCTGTTTTGGTAACTTTAAAAAAAAAAGGAAAAAAATTTGTTTGTATAGTGTGTTTTGTGTTTTAGGCCAGCAAGCACCAGGTGCTGGGTGCACATGGGCAATTGGATGCCTTCGCACACACGCTATAGTCAAATGTAGAGAAGAAGGTCAATAATAGTATTGAATTTGATGAGGAGAGGGGAAAAGGTTGGAACCTCGAATTGATCGATTAACTTGTGCCTATGTTTGGGATCTGCTTGTGTTGAAAGCCCTGTTTAGGGGGTTTGTGGTTATGTTTGTCAAGTTGGCATGGCAAATAGCATCTAATTCGTGGAATGCAACAGCCCCCAGGAGCTGGTTTCTCCTCTGAGGTTGCAGAGCAGCCCCAACTGTGCCTTCCAGAAAGGTTGGATTTTTAGGAGCAAGCTTTGTACGGAGAAGTCAATTAGAGAATTAGCTGAAGCACTGCTTGAGATGCAGTCAAGAAGCTTTGTTTTCACGATGGTTGTGAAAAATTAGTTTCTGTGACTCTTCTGAATTAACCTGCGTGGGGCCAGTGATACTCTGTCCCCTGAGGGTGCTAGTGGATATGGGTTTTTATGGCCCTGGTGGGGGCAGTGAGACAGCAGCTGCCAGCCTTAAAGTCATTGTGGGTTTAGGTTCCTGAAAGTTTGGGAGCCATGGTAATTTAGGTTCCCGTGGTGGGCATGTGTGAGCTGGGGTCACAAACAGACCCTTTGATTGGTCCTGTATTATCAGTGGGGCAAACCATTCCTACCCCAAAGAAAAGGTTTTTCAAAGCACCACAGAACTGTTGACTCCCCGCAGGGTGAGGGGTGGAGAAAAAAAACCCTCCAGCTGAGCAATATCGGCTTTATACTGCTGAGCTGTGCCAACAATGCTACTGAATTCCTTGATGTAGTCTA
>NW_020925331.1:17622-19914 GCF_003984885.1 Neopelma chrysocephalum | reverse complement strand
CTCTTCTCCCAGGCAACTCTCAGCAAGACAAGAGGGCTCAGGGTCTGAGCCCTCCCTGACCTGCTGGGAATGTTCTTCCTCATGCTCCCAGGACCCACCTCTGGTTTCCCGTGTTTTGTCTCAATTTTTACATCCTTGGAGTGACAAAATGAATCAAAGCCTGGTTTGGGTTTGCTCCCAAAAGGGGACAGGGCAGGATGAGCCTGTTCCATGAAAGATCATGGGTTGGAAAAGATCTTAAAAGACCATCTAGTCCAACCCCTCTGACATGAGCAGGGACATCTTTAAGGAGACCAAGTTGCTCCAAGTTCTGCCCATCCTGACCTTGAGTGTTTCCAGGGATGGGACACCTCTGGGCAAAACCTCTTTGTGGGTTAAAGTCAAAATGTAGAGAATTCAGGCCACGTTTTGGGGCACCATCCTTGGGTTTTTGCTGTTCCTAAAGGCTGGAAATGAGACACTGGTGTCCCCGTGCCCTGTGAGACGTCCTGTCCCTGCCTTGTACAAACCAGTCTGTTCAGCTCAATAATGCAGGAGAACAGAGGGCACCTCTGGGGGGGTTATCCAGGACAGCCTGGGTGCATTCCAGGTGGGAAGGTGCAGAGGAGAAGATGTGATGAAGGCAGCAGCAGTCGCTGGGAATATCCATCTCCTACTCCCGGGTGTCATTCCATATTATCTGTGCCAGCTCCAGCAGCTGTCACAGAGTCTCCCAGTGTCGTGCAGGTCGCTTTGATATTTCTATTCAAGTCAGCTGGGCATGAGAAAATCAGAGCAGAGGCACCTTGTGTCGCTCCAGCCTTTCCCAGAGGCTCCCTTCATTTTTCTCTTCCCTGCCCACACCTGGGCTGCGAATTCCACCAAGTGACTGAATGATAAAGGCAAAGCATGGCCACAAATCCTTTAAAAACGTGGATGGAAGTGTTGGAAATGATGTAACTTTCCTAAATTTATAATTAATGGTGGCGGTTGGTGGGTTTCTTTTACCAGACTCGTTGGTTTGATCTTTAAACCTTTGAAAAATTGAGTTTCCCTGGACTGGCTCTGGTGGGTTTTAGTAGACAAAGCTTCTTCTCCTTCTCCTCCTTCTCCTCCTTCTCCTCCTTCTCCTTCTTCTTCTCCTTCTCCTTCTCCTTCTCCTTCACTTTCACTTTCTTTCTCCTTCTTCTCCTTCTCCTTCTTCTCCTCCTTCTCTTTCTCCTTCTCCTTCTTTTCCTTCTCCCTCTCCTTCTCCCTTTCCTTTTTTCTATCCTCTCCTTGGAGTAACCAGAAGGTACAGAAGGGATTAACAAAGACATCACAGCCTGAGTGCTGGAGATTCTCTCTGTGAGGAAGAGTGATAACAGGACCAAAGAATAGGGACCAAATCAACCAGTGAAGGATAGAACACTGATTAATGAGGAGAATCATGGGACTCAGAACCCACAAAAATTAATTTCTGTGTTTGCTTAAGTGCATAAACACATCTTGAAAGGACACTTTTCTCTGGCCAGAACAAAGCAGTGCCTGGCTCACAAACACAGCAAAGGTGGGCTTGGAGGGTTTCATTTCTTCCTGATGATTTCTGGGGGCAAAGAATTCCCAAATGTGCTTCTGACAGAACATATTTAACAAAGACTCAAAACACCAGGAGCTGATTTAATGAAAACTCAGCACACCAGAGGTTGGGTCTCAAAGTGAGGTTCCCATGGGTTTTTTTGTGTCCCTGACCTGTGTCCTTGCCTCCCCCAGGCAAAGCCTACGCCCCCGAGTTCTACTACGACACCTACAACCCCCTGTGGCAGAACAGGCCCCGGGTGTATTCCTACAGCCTGCAGTGGACACAGATGAACCCCAACGCCGTGGATCGGATCCTCGCCTACCGCCTGGGCATCCGCCAGGTCAGGGGGACTGCGTGGGCAGGATGGGCCTGGGGAGGCTGGTGAACTCTGGGAGGGCCTCTGGGCCTTTATTTCAGTGTGTTTAATTTTACTTTATTTTATTTTATTTTATTTTAATTTATTTTATTTATTTTATTTTACTTTATTTTATTTTAATTTATTTTATTTTTCTATTCCGCTCCACTCATGTTTTTCCTTTCCTTTCCTTTCCTTTCCTTTCCTTTCCTTTCCTTTCCTTTCCTTTCCTTTCCTTTCCTTTCCTTTCCTTTCCTTTCCTTTCCTTTCCTTTCCTTTCCTTTCCTTTCCTTTCCTTTCCTTTCCTTTCCTTTCCCTTTCCCTTTCCCTTTCCCTTTCCCTTTCCCTTTCCCTTTCCCTTTCCCTTTCCCTTTCCCTTTCCCTTTCCCTTTCCCTT
>NW_020925331.1:16963-17612 GCF_003984885.1 Neopelma chrysocephalum | reverse complement strand
CCCTTCCCCTTCCCCTTCCCCTTCCCCTTCCCCTTCCCCTTCCCCTTTCCTTCCCAAACCTTCCCAAATCTTCCCTTCCTTTCCCTTCCCAAACCTTCCCAAATCTTCCCAAACCTTCCCTTCCCAAACCTTCCCAAACCTTCCTTTCCCTTTCCTTTTCCCTTTCCCCTTTCCCTTTCCCTTCTCCTTCCCCTTTCCTTTCTTTTTTTCCCTTTCCTTTCCTTCCCAAACCTTCCCTTTCCTTCTCTTCTCTCCCCTCCCCACCCCTGGCATTGCTTTGAATTTCTTTTCCTTTCAATAACCCCCTGATGGATTGATTTAAAAACCAAATATTTGGGGATCAAACACCTGAAATAACACTTTGTGCAGGGAGGGAGAAATTGGGGATTAAGGCACATTTTGGAGATGGATATTTTGGCAAAGTCAAGGCAGAAAACAGTTTGTTATCCCACAGATCTCCTGCCAGGATGAGCTTTGGGAGCTACAAAACAAACATGTTATGCTGAATGGGTGTGAGGTTTGTGCTTGTGTGACTTCCCTGGGAATCCTGGAGTTTACTGGGACAAATCCAGAGAAGGGCTTTGGTACCTGGAGTGTCCTGGCTCTCCTTCCCTCTCCTTCCCTCTCCTTCCCTCTCCTTCCCTCTCCT
>NW_020925331.1:16779-16953 GCF_003984885.1 Neopelma chrysocephalum | reverse complement strand
TCCTTCCCTCTCCTTCCCTCTCCTTCCCTCTCCTTCCCTCTCCTTCCTCCTGCCTGAATTTGACTCATTTGCAATGAAAATCGGCGATTTTAATCCGTGTTTATGCCACTCTTTGCATGGCTGGGCACAAACCAGGGCCGTGATTCCCCAACCCCGAGAGGAATTAGGGAATTA
>NW_020925331.1:15039-16769 GCF_003984885.1 Neopelma chrysocephalum | reverse complement strand
GGAGCAGCGGAAAGAGGACAGGAGGTTTTCCAGGTGGGAATGGGGTTGTGAGCTGGAAAAATCAGCTGCTCTTAATCTTTGATTTGGAACCCAGTGATCCATTCCAACACCTCCCACTATTCCAGGTTGCTCCAACCTGGCCTTGGACAATTCCAGGGATCCAGGGGCAGCCACAGCTTCTCTGGGAATTCTATTCCAGTCCCTCCCCACCCTTCCAGCCAGGAATTCCTTCCCAATATCCCAGCTAAACCACAGCAACCCAGAGGATTTCATGGCTCTGTGGGACCACATCTCTCTTGAACCCTCTTTCTCTGGGGCTTTCCTTAATTTTCTTCATATTCCTGGAATGGGGCTCTCAGATTCCACCCTGGATGAATCAGCAGAACATTCCTGTCAGATCCTGCCCCGTGTCACCTGCTTTGTCACTGGAATTACAATAAACCCCTCTCAGAGGAGGATGGAATGGTGGGAAAGCAGGACACAGGGGAAAATTTAGGTTTTTAAGCAGTGGTTAAGGAGATTTTAAGGTATTTTAAGCGTTGGGTGAGGAGAATTTGAAAGAAACTGTCACTGAAAATGTCAGAAAAGTTATATGAGAAAAAAGTGGAACTTGGTTTAATGACATATCAGGGGAGCCAAGAAGGTCAAAGAGGGAGAAGGAAAGTCCTCTCAGGTGAGGAGGGAATCCTAAGGGCAGAGAAAGGTCATTTTCCTGCCTGTGGAGTGAAAAAATGGAAACAGAGGAAAGGAAATTTGAAGTAACTTGTGAGGAATGTCCTTATTTCAGCACATTTAAGACCTCACCTGGTGGGCAGGAATTCTGCAGATGTTCCTTCCATCAGGATCAGGGTGGGGCCATCCATAACCTCCTGCAAAGGGAGAGGGGTTTGCAAGCTCTTTGGAATGGAATTTCCATCGGAAAAAATATCCATTTCCATGCAAAATATCAATTTCCATGTCAAATATCCATTTCCACGTAAAATATCTGCACATCAAAATGTGTATAAATCATATTCAGAAGCAGCCAAAATAATTCCTCACATCTGGAGCACTTCATTTCAGGGCAGGAAGAGAGAGGGAGTTTGAAGTCCACTTGTGCATTGGAATATTTCTGATGTTGTTCCCCTGAAAGATTTGAATCTATATCATATTTTCTGTCCCAAAGGCTTCCCTGTGTGCATTTATTGTGGAAATCTAAAAAAGGTCCTTGCTTCCCTCCTGTTCCAGCTGCACCTGTGAATGAGACAGGCAGAGTTTGGCCCTTAAAAAAAATGAGTGTGACATGCAAAGACACGTCTCTTATTGATTTCCCCGGGTTTGGCAAATTGAATTAGAGCAGAAATGGTGCTGGTTTTGCAATTTCCAGTTTGCAGCTTCCTGTGCTCGTCCTTCCCAAGGCTGACGAATGATTTGCAGAGGAGGAAGGTGAGGGTTGGGATGGAAGACTTGGAGCCAAGTCTTTTAATTGCCAGTTGAAAATGGTTCCAGCCTTGGGATGGATGAGGCAAATGTTTACATAGAATTCTGAAAGTTAAATTTCTACTGATTATGTCTTAAGGAATTCGGAATTATAAAGGTTTAAATCCTATAGAGCCAGGCTGGGAGAGCTGGGGGGGTTCCCCTGGAGAAGAGAAGGATCCAGGGAGAGCTGAGAGCCCCTTGCAGGGCCTAAAGGGGCTCCAGGAGAGCTGGAGAGGGACTGGGGACAAGGGATGGAGGGACAGGACACA
>NW_020925331.1:13060-15029 GCF_003984885.1 Neopelma chrysocephalum | reverse complement strand
GCCAGGTTGGAGCAACCTGGGCTGGTGGAAGGTGTCCCTGCCCATGGCAGGGGGTGGAATGGGATGGGATTTATTGCCTCTTCCAACCCAAAGCCCATTCTGGGTGTGTTCCAATTCATTTTATGCTCATTTCTAAAAAAAACCTTCAACCCAGAAGTGAGGAAAACACACCTGGATATTCCCTGGAACACCACAATTCCTGCTGGGACTCTGCTGTCCTCCCTCACCAAAAGGGTCTGTACTGCCAAATGAGCCTGTGACCCTCAAACACCTACAAGTGGGGAGCAATAATTTGATTTTCTGCTCTAATTCCTTGTCTGGAGAGCCTTTTTACCCACAATAGGGAATTTTCTTCTCTGACAGTCTGTTCCCAGTGACTAAAACCTCTGCTGGGGGTCATGGCTTTGCTCCTTGGCTTTTCCTTGGAGACTTTGGAGCAAATTCTGTTGGTTTGGCCTTAGGAAAAGGTTCAGTGTCGCCACATTTTGTAGCTTCCTGAGAGGGGAGGGGGCAGAATTCCTGCTCTGTTCCCTAAATCCTGCAGGATGGAGGGTTATCCACCCAACCCCTGCAAATCCCTGACCCCTGCAGTCATTTTTTTCTTCCTAAAGGAAGGAATCTACTCCAAATCTCATCAGGTTCAAGACCCAGGTGACAATAATTTCAGATACTGAGGCCGTTCTCTCATTAAAACAGAATTTCCAGTTGTATTTTTCAGTCTTAAAAGAGGGGTTTTTTCCCCTCTCTTCAATAAATACACAGAGACAGTGACTTCCTGGCTGTCCTGAGTCAATTAACACAACGAAAAATGAAATCTAGGAAAGTGTTTTTCCTTTTGTCTCTTCCCATTTATCTGTTATTTTTTTCTTGTTATTTTCTTTGGTTGGGATAAAAATACCTGTGCTTCCATTGGTGGCATGCCTTTAATTTTCAAAATCAGGGAAAAGAGTGAAATGTCAGTCCCTGGGACAGATATTGGTCCTTTTAGGAAGTTTCTGTGGGAAAGGCAAGTGCTGGAAATACAGATATTCTCTTTTTCTTAGGGTAAATCAAATATTCTCCCCCGTAGCCACACTTCTGTTCCTCTCCCATTTCCCTCAGTGGGAATTAAGAAATTATATTTGCTTTGTTGCTTTAAATATTTATCTTTTGCTTTTAATCTGTGATTTTTTTTTTTTTTATCTCCCAACCGTTTGCTCTGGGTGTTTTTGGCAGAATAAAACCCTGATTTTAACTGAAGGCTGAAAGAAAACTGAGCCACTCTGGTGAATCCCAAATTTTGTCGTGCAGAAACAGCCCCGGAGGCCTTGAGGGCTTTGGGGGGTTTGAAATCAAAATCTTTCCCCGTTTTTGTGCTTCTGAAATATCAAAATCCTCCCCGTTTGTGCTTCTCAAATATCCCAAATATCTCGGGATGTCTCCCCGGGGCCTTCTCACATCCCTCCTCTGCCTCCTCTGTCTTCCATCAAATCCCCCCTCATGGGAGCCCTGGAGCAACAAGGGAGTGCCCCTTATAGAGCTTTTAATTTGTAATGTACAGATCCTCTTTTTCAGCGTTAATATTCCTGTTTTTTTTTAAATCTCATCTACTTTTTTTTTTTTTTTACTCATTTTTTCCTCTTTATGCAGAGCCAGGGCTTGGTTTGCAGCTCAGGGGCTGCTGTGAGGGTTTTCCCAGTGTTCAGGAACATGAGGAAAACCCAGAGAGGGATAGAAATAGAGGAGAGGAGAATCATGGAATTGTTCATGTGGGAAAAGACTTCTAAGATCAACAAGTCCAACCATTAATCCAACCCAATTTATCATCACCATCATCAAGCTCCAGGTGATCCAAACACTCCCCCACCACCTCTCCTCCCTTTCTCATCCCTTCTGAAGGGTTTATCCCCATCCTTTGCAGCATTCCAGTCGTGGAATCACGGAATATTTAAGCCCTGAAAAGCTCTTTTTAAGATCATCAAGTCCAACC
>NW_020925331.1:0-13050 GCF_003984885.1 Neopelma chrysocephalum | reverse complement strand
ACCACGTCCCCAAGTGCCACATCCCTGTGACTTTTGAACACTTCCAGGGGTGGTGATTCCACCCCTTACTTGGAAGCCTCTTCCAGTACTTGACAATCATTTCAGTGAAGAAATTTTTCCCTAATTTCCAACCTAAAAATTGGAGCAACTCAAGGCCCATCACATCTTCATGGCAGAGTTTTCCTGCTGCAAAATATCTTCCAGCTCCTCCCCTTTGTTGGCCACACTAAATGTTCTCCTTTAGAGTATTTCTTAGGCCCTTGATATCCTTTCCCTCCCATTTAAGCCAAATTTAGTGCTCAAATGATGGGAGAGACAGAAGGATGAGGAGGGTAGAGGAGCTGTGGAAGGTTCTCCTTTGTCTCCCTGGCCTGTCTCATGCTCTCCCTTCTCTGCTCTCCTCTCCATGGCCCACACTGGTTTCAGAGCATGGAAAATACATCATGTGAGGTCAAATAATATACAAATGCACCAACAGTGTGCAGAAAAATCTCTTCTGAAATACCAGCTCTCAGGTTCCTTGGATGTTCCTGTGCTTCTTTCTCCCAGTGCAATTCCAGGCTCCAGTTGCTCCCTACCCCCAAATCCTCTATTTTACCAGCTTTGAGTGTGAGACAAATTACTTCTTTTTCTAATCCTGTCATGAAGATGACTTGAAATACAAACAATTTTGCTTTTTAACACCCCATCCATCCTGGAGTGTGTTTGCGTCATCTCAGGCCAACACTTGGATTCTCTGGTGGAATTTGTGGGGTTCTTTGGGCCTGGCTGCTGGTTCTGACCTGTGGAGCACTACCCTCTTAGATACTCTTAGATATTGCTCTTAGATACTTCCCCTGCCTCCAGATCAGCCCTGATATTCTCCTGCACCCCCAAGGTCCTGGTTGGGTGGTGGGTGCTGCCGTATTTTGCTTTAATGGCCAATTTTCTGCTGGTTGGGTGGTGGGCACTGCCAGATTTTGCTTTATTGACCCATTTTCTGATGGTTGTGCTTTCAAACTCTGCCAGCACGAGGCTGAGCTCCCATTCCTTTTGCTCTTCATCTTCTCCTGGGGAGTTTTACCCAAAGCCTTGCAGTGAATTTTCATCTCCTTGCCGCTGATTTACGCTGCCTAGTTTGGAAAATCGCTTCAAACCCAGGCAAAAGTGAGAACAGGCTGGGGGTTTTTTTTCCCTTTTTTGTCCTTTTTTTTTTCACCAATTCAATGCTGACAAGACCAGCTGTCTCGTTCTCATGGCTGTCAGCAAGTGCAGGGCCTGTTGGCTTCGGTGGGATGTTGGAGTGCTCGGTGTCAGGAGGAGGTGAATCCATCCGGCCACGGCAGATGGTGCAGCCCCAGCTCCTCCTCCCGGGATAAAAAACCTGGAGCAGCACTGGTTTGGAGGTGCCACGTGCTGGTTTGTGCCCCTGGGGAGGTGGTGGAGCTGTGGGGGTCGTGGCACTGCCCACAGCTCGTGTCAGGGAGGTTTGGAGTCCCCAGCCCTGGAGGTGTCCGAGGAAGGATTGGACATGGCACTCGGGGACAAGGTGGGGACGGGTCACAAATTGGACACAGTGGTCATGGAGGGCTTTTCCAACCTTAAGATTCCTGTGATTCCATGGAATCACAGCTGATTGTGTGGATTAGGATGTACCCCTGTCCCTCCAAGGCAGCGTCGGTGGCACCACACGCCCTGTCCTTGGTGTGTCAGCAGCTTCTAAGAGCTTTTAAAAGAGGTTTTAAAACCTCCTTCTCCTCTCTGTGCATCAAAACCCAAACCCAAACGAGCAGGTTGATGTCACCAGGATGTTCAATAAGTCCCTGTGGCTCAGCTGTCCCCAGCTCTGTCCTCATTTAGCAAGAAACCAAAGCAAGGGGCCAAATCTCGCTCTCCCCAAGCCCTGCACGAGGCTGGGGGGGTTTTCCATCTCCTCTCATCCCTATTTTCCATCTCCATTTCCCTTCAAACTGGAGCTCTTGGGGTGCAGATTCCTGGAGCTGTTCAGCTGAGGGATGTTTTAGACTGACCAAAAAAATCATGTAAGACAATTCCAAGCTTTATAATATATATAATTATAATATTATAATATATATAAAATTATAATATTATAATATATATTCTATTATTATATATTATATTATATATAAAATATATATGTTATATATGTAATATATAATATATTATAATATGTAATATATAATAGTATATTTTTATATATGCAGTATATAATATATATTTTATATATAATATATATTATAATATATATTTTATATAGTATACAATATATAATATGTATTTTTAATATATTATGTATAATATATAATATAATATATACATTATATATAGTATATTATATATATAATATAATATATATTTTATATATATTATGTATAATGTATATAATATAATATATACCTTATATATTATATATATTATATATTATATATATTATGTATATTATAAAGCTTGGAATTGTCTTACATTTTTTTTTTATACTGGGGTAAAAAAAAGGGCAAAAAAGCAGCACCAAGGATTTTAGATATATATTATATTATATATATTATAATATATATTTTATATATATTATATATTTTAATATTATAATATTTTCATTTACAGTATTATCATTATAATATTAAATAGTATATAATAATGTATTCTATAATATATAGCAATCAATCAAAAATTATAATCTATCAAAGATTATAATCAATTAAATATTATAACCAATTAAATATTATAATCCATCAAGTATTATAATCAATCAAACTATGAGATTCTCTTAACAGAGAATTTTTTTGGCACTGAGGAATTACTGACAAAACACCTTCAGACCTTCATGTGTCCCAGGAGAGACAAGTCATAAAACATAATTCATGGACTGTTAATAAGACTATTTTCTGACCAGAGAAAAGGTTCATGGCCTTTCCTAAACATTTTTAGCATATTTTTGACAGTTTAAAAACTGCATTTCTCTAGGCCTTCGCAGCAGGGTTGGCTGGAGGAGCAGGGGGTGTTTTTCAAGGTGCCAAAAATGAACCTCTTCAGGGTCTGGGTGACTCCAACCTGGTTTTACAACACTTGAAAGGGGAACAGCACAGAGTGACACAGAAACACAGCAAGGAAGAGAGATAATAGGGGGGAAAAGGGAGAAAGGGAGTGAGCTGGAGATTAAGAACCTAAAATCCTGTTGGAAACCAGCTTTGGATAAGGGACTTTTCTTGAATCACGGAATCCCAGGATGGTTTGGGTTGGAAGGGACCTCAAAGCCCATCCAGGGCCACCCCAGACACCTTCCACCAGCCCAGGTTGCTCCAACCTGGCCTTGGACACTTCCAGGGATCCAGGGGCAGCCACAGCTTCTCTGGGAATTCCATCCCAGCCCCTCCCCACCCTCACAGCCAGGAATTCCTTCCCAATATCCAACTCAAATCTTCCCTTTTCCATCTTAAAGCCATTCCCTGTGTCCTGTCCTTCCATCCCTTGTCCCCAGTCCCTTTCCAGCTCTCCTGGAGCCCCTTCAGGCCCTGCAAGGGGCTCTCAGCTCTCCCTGGATCCTCTTCTCCTCCAGGTGAACCCCCCCAGCTCTCCCAGCCTGGCTCCAGAGCAGAGGGGCTCCACCCTTGATGGATTCCCATTAATGGGAATACCCATTTAATGGATATTCCCCCATTCCAGGGCTCTAAATCTGTGGCTCTGAGGATTGTCCAGCCAGGAATTCCTTCACCAGTAATTCTGGGACTTGAAATCATGTGGAAAGTCTGTCTGGATTTAATAGAGAAGATGTAAAGGATGTGAAGAAATCATGGAATCCCAAAATGGTTTGGGTTGGAAGGGATCTTCAAGATCATCCCATTCCACCCCTGCCATGGGCAGGGACACCTTCCACTGTCCCAGGTTGCTCCAACCTGGCCTTGGACACTTCCAGGCATCCAGGGGCAGCCACAGCTTCTCTGGGAATTCTATTCCAGGGCCTCCCCACCCTCCCAGCCAGGAATTCCTTCCCAATATCCCACCTAAATGTCCCCTTTTCCAGTTCAAAGCCATTCCCTGTGTCCTGTCCCTCCATCCCTTGTCCCCAGTCCCTCTCCAGCTCTCCTGGAGCCCCTTCAGGCCCTGCAAGGGGCTCTCAGCTCTCCCTGGATCCTTCTCTTCTCTAGGTGAACCCTCCCAGCTCTCCCAGCCTGGCTCCAGCCCTGGGAGCATCTCCATGGCCTCTGGACTTGCTCCCAGGGCTGGATCCATCTCTGCTTTGGTGAGTTTGAGTCTTGAGAACCTCTCTGGAGCTCAGTCTCCTTCAGCCCCCCCTGGTTTAAATATGAATAAGAGTTTGTAGAGCCAGTGATTTGAGTTACTGCTGGACTGAATTTATTTCCTTCTGAAGACACCCATCCAAGCTTCCACATAAATCCTGCCTGTCCAAGGCAGCGTTTCTCTAAGGAAGATTTGATTACAAGCTGGCTATAAGTTATTAGCTCTAAGTTATGAGCTTTCCAGTAAGTCTAAATGAATGTTACAGGCTATAAACCCACTGTATAAATTCCAGGCTCTCTTGTAAAGCTTAATGGGGGTTGCAGCAACATTTCCATCTTTCCCAAGGACAGCAGAGAGTTTCCTGCTGTGTCACTGATCACAATAATCCCAGGTCCCAGTTTTAGGTCTCTGGTCAAACTGGCACGGGGGGGTTTTATTTCCCACATGCTGCCCTGGTGTTTTTGGGCTGAGACTTGAAGGGCTTTCCTGGGCACCTCAGGGCAGTAGATTTTTTTCCATGAGGAAATTAATTGTGGAGCTGGAGTTGGGTATGGACCACCTCTTCCTCCAGGAAGAGCAGCACATGTCCTCTTGAGGTCTGTTTTGGTTTGGTTTGGAAGAGCAGAAGTGTCCTCTTCTGGTTTGGTTTGGAAGAGCAGAAATGGCCTCCTCAGGTCTGGTTTGGTTTGGTTTGGTTTGGAAGAGCAGAATTGTCCTCTTCAGGTTTAGTTTGATTTGGAAAAGCAGCACGTCCTCTTCAGGTTTGATTTGGTTTGGAAGAGCAGGACATGTCCTCTTCAGGTTTGGTTTGGTTTGGAAGAGCAGGACATGTCCTCTTCAGGTTTGTTTTATTTGGAAGAGCAGGACATGGCCTCTTGAGGTCTGGTTTGGTTTGGTTTGATTTGGTTTGGGTTGGTTTGGAGGAGCAGAAATGGCCTCTTCAGGTTTGGTTCGGTTTGGAAGAGAAGAAATGTCCTCTTCTGGTTTGGTTTGGTTTGGAAGAGAAGAAATGTCCTCTTCTGGTTTGGTTTGGTTTGGTTTGGTTTGGTTTGGAAGAGAAGAAATGACCTCTTCAGGTTTGGTTTGGATGGGAAGAGCAGAAATTCTCTCTTCAGGTTTGGGTTGGTTTGGAAAAGCAGGACATGTCCTCTTCAGGTTTGGGTTGGGTTGGGTTTTGTCTCTTGCTCCTCCCTTTGCTCCTCATGAGCAGGACACATCTGTGCTCCACATCCTTGTCTCCCCTGGCTTTGGGAGCAGCATTTCTCCACAGTCCAACTGCAGCTTTCCCAGTGCAGCAGGAGCTCTGCTGGATTTGCAGAACTTGGAAATAACAAGTTAGTGTCAAACTCAATTCATGGAATCCAAGACTAGTCTGGGTGGGAAGGGACCTCAAAGCCCATCCAGTGCCACCCCCTGCCATGGGCAGGGACACCTTCCACCAGCCCAGGTTGCTCCAACCTGGCCTGGGACACTTCCAGGGATCCAGGGGCAGCCACAGCTTCTCTGGGAATTCTATTCCAGCCCCTCCCCACCCTCCCAGCCAGGAATTTCTTCCCAATATCCCACCCAAATCTCCTCTTTTCCAGTGGGAAGCCATTCCCTGTGTCCTGTCCCTCCACCCCTTGTAAACAGTCTCCTTAACTGGTCACTGCTTCCCTTAATTCAGAAACACGTGAAAAAATATCAGAATAATTAATTTATCTCCCTGCTTGTTCAACTGTTTCTCAAGTTTGCCAACCTGGGGATGGCCATGGATGGCTGGGAACTCTGGGGAGTGGGAAAAATAGTCAAAGCCCATCTGCCCCCTGGGTCCTCCCTTCTGTGGCCTTTCAAATTTCTCCTGAAGCATCACTACCATTAGAAAATACATTTTCCATTCAGCTGCCAGGCACAGTGGGAATTTGGGTTTAATTAAAGACTTTGGAGATTGTAACAGAGCCCAGAGCGTCTCCTCCAAATGTACAACAGGAAGAACCATTTCCAAGGCCCGCAGAGCATCGGGGTCGTTTGCTTTCCTGCTGAATTCCCTCCTGGTTTTTTGGAGGATGGGGATGAAGAGGAGCTTTGCCAGCCCCCTCAGCAGCAGATTTCTGCCCTGCACCACCTGGGGCAGCTTAAACCACGTGTGAGCAAATAGAAAAGACAGTTCCTGCTGCCTTAACAGGGTTTTTTTGACCAATTCCTGGCCCAACGCCCGGTGAAAGGAGCAGAGCCTGATGCAGGGACCACCTTCTTGGCATTTTAATTCCAGAGTTTGGAAATGTGGGTTATTCCCAGGTCACCAAAAGTGACCTCTGAGCAAAGGTGACGAGGTGTGACTGCTGGATCTCAGCCCTGCTTTTCCTGCCAGCTGGTGAGGAGAGAAAAACGAAGTTAATGAATTCCATCCTGAGGTTGGAGTGGAGCTATTTGAGGAGTGGAGGGAGAGGTTATCTGAGGTTCTCACTCTGCTTCACACTTGTCCATTTTTAATGCAAATCTGCCCCTGGGGGAACAGGAAAATAATGTCAATTCACCCAAAAAAAGGCTGTGGTGGGTGTGAGTGTGGAATGTCAGAAAGGTTTGGGTTGGGAGGGACCTTAAAGCTCATCTTATCCCAACTCTTTTCCATGGGCAGGGACACCTTCCACCGGCCCAGGTTGCTCCAACCTGGCCTTGGACACTTCCAGGGATCCAGGGGCAGCCACAGCTTCTCTGGGAATTCTATTCCAGGGCCTCCCCACCCTCCCAGCCAGGAATTCCTTCCCAATCTCCCATCTCTCCCTACCCTCTGGCAATGGGAAGCCATTCCCTGTGTCCTGTCCCTCCATCCCTTGTCCATAGTTTTTCTCCAGCTCTCTTGCAGTCTCCTTTCCTGGCAGCACATTCCTACTTTGGGAATCCTGCCCATTTGATCCATAATTCAGGGCAGAGGACCCTCTGTTTTCCAAGCAGACCATCCACCAGCCTGGTTTTGATCTTATTTCTCCTGGCTGTGTCTTTGTCCTCTATTTTTAATAGGGAAAATATAAAAGATGTGAAGAAATCCTGGGATCAGGGAATCTCAGAATCCCAGAATGGTTTGGGTTGGAAGGGACTTTTAAAGCCCAACTTATTCCAAACACTTCCATGTTCAGGGACACCTCCCACTAGCCCAGGTTGCTGTTCCTGCCCTTGGACACTTCCAGGGATCCAGGGGCTGCCACAGCTTCTCTGGGCAACCTGAGACTTGCATGTCGCTCCTGCCTGTGGGAAGCAGAGGAATCCCGTTGCTGGTTGGCATTTTTTTGGGTTTCTTCCTCCCAAGTGCCCATTTGTGTGATGAGGAGGGTGTTGTGTGTGTGGTTCTGGAGTGGATTGGAGCAGCCACGTCGGATTTAAGCTGCCCCAGGTGGTGCAGGGCAGAAATCTGCTGCTGAGGGGGCTGGCAAAGCTCCTCTTCATCCCCATCCTCCAAAAAACCAGGAGGGAATTCAGCAGGAAACCAAATGACCCTGATGCTCTGCGGGCCTTGGAAATGGTTCTTCCTGTTGTACATTTGGAAGAGACACTCTGGGCTCTGTTACAATCTCCAAAGTCTTTAATTAAACCCAAATTCCCACTGTGCCTGGCAGCTGAATGGAAAATGTATTTTGTAATGGTAGTGATGCTTCAGGAGAAGTTTTAAAGGCCACAGAAGGGAGGACACAGGGGACATGTGGTCTTTGACTATTTTTCCCATTCCCCAGAGTTCCCAGCCATCCATGGCCATCCCCAGGTTGGCAAGTTGGATTTGTCAGGAACTGGGGATCTCCCACAGCATGGAAAGGATGGAGGTGAGGCAGCTTCCTGACTGAAGGCCATGAGGGCAGAGCTTGCAGCTTCCCTGGATAGTCTGAGGAGCTTGGGAAGGCCCAGGGGAGCCTGGATAAGGAGCAGGGCTGGAGCTGGAGCTGATGGATGGAGCTGGGGTGGGCACAGCCATGGTCAGGTGTGGGGGCAGAGCTGTGGTGCCCACGGAGAGGGGATGCTTGGGAATGTCGTGGTTCCCATGGGCTGCAGGAGCAACAGGGCTGGAGTTGATCCAGCTGCCTGTTCCTTGTGCTACTCCAGAAGATTTCACGGAGCTGAATGGTCTCCTGGCTGCAGAACATGAGGGAATGGCTGGAGCTGTGCCAGGGCAGGGTCAGGTTGGATCTCAGGGAAAAGTTCTTCCCCCAGAGGGTGGTTGGCACTGCCCAGGCTCCCCAGGGCAGTGGGCACGGCCCCAAGGCTGCCAGAGCTCCAGGAGGGTTTGGATGATCCTCTGGGGCACAGGGGGGGACTCTTGGGGGTGTTCCTGTGCAGGGCTGAGGGTTGGACTGGATGGTCCTTGGGGGTCCCTTCCAGCTCAGGATATTCCATGATCCTGTGGCTCTGTTTCCCTGTGGCTCCGTGCCGTGCTCTGATCCCGTGTTTTTCCAGGCTCTGCAGGAGCTCCCCCATCTCCCCCCTGCTCAGTTCTCTCCCTGTCCCTGTGCTGACACGTTATTATTTACAATTTCACAGCATCCCTGTTCCCTTCCCTGCCCATCCTTCACTTCTCAGGCGTTTAGCACTCACTGACAAGTGACAGCACTCCCCCCTTCCCCTGCTGCTGTTCCCATGGGATTTGTGCAGCATTCCCCTTGGTGACAGGGAAATTGCCACCTCCACCTCGAGCAGAGCCTCTGTTTTGCTTGTTATTGAGCTGCATTTCACCTTTGTTTGGGAATGACTTCCCAATCAGGCTCAGACGTGTCTGCAAACATGCCCGGATATCTGTAGGGTGAATAGAAGTGTCTGAATATGTGTCTATAAAAATGATGGCATGAAATCAAGTGGATATTTGGGAATGCAGCAGCTTGGCAAAGCTCACCTGTAACGGGGGGACTCTGTGTGTGAACCACAAAGCTTCAGAGCCTGTTCTAAGCTGGATTAATTTATCCCTCATAATGATGTCATGATAAAATATCATCACAGAAGTCACATCTGAGCGTGGCCTGTGTGGAAAGAAATCCAAATCCATGGGGTTGTGTTCCAAAACTCTCCTCAAACGATATCAAAGCTCTTTGCCAACCAACACGGCCCCAAATTATTGAGATGGAACATCGAGATTCGTTCCCAGGGTCAGATCCGGGCTCAGGATGAGAAGGAATGATGTGAATCCCATATTGGGAGGAGCAGGAATTGCAGGAAGAGGAGTTTGGGCTCTTCCACGGCTCAGCCAGCAGATGTCACATTTGGTTGTTGCTGGGGAGATGTTCCATCCTGCAGCTGCAGGAGAACCCCGGGGAAAGGGGAAGGAATCCTTAAAAGGGATGTGGAGAGGGAATCTCATGGATGACACGTGTAGAATGCCACTATTTTATCAGTTTGAGTCTTAACTGAGGTGCTGGTTGCTGGTTCAAAGCAAATTTTCTGTGCCTGGAATGGGAAACTCTGAAATCCTTTGAGGTGGACAAACCATCTATTTAAACCTGGATCAAATCTAGATTAACTCTAGACCATCTATTCAAATCTAGATTGAAATTTGTGCTCCAATCAGGCATTAGAAAGTTCAGTTTGAGTCCCAAATCATGCCTTCCCTGCGAGCTACAATTTATTAGGGATTCTATATATCCTTTGGGAAGAGGCTTTTTCTGGAAAGGATGGGAAAGTGCCATCCCCGAGTTCATGGAGTGGGAGCAGCAGGAACGTGGTGGTTCCTGCAGTGAGGAATTCCCTGGAAGAGCTGCCTCACCCACCTGCTTTTGGGGGTTATTTATTATTAATGCTTGTGCTTTCTGAGCTTTATGAGCTGCACTGATGTGTCTCTTTAGCTGCTCAGCCAAAATAAACCATCCCTGGAAGTCACTCATGGAGAATTAAGGAAAAGCATGAATAAGAGGGTCTTCAAGGTCCCTCCCAACCCAAAAAATTCCATGATTTCATGGTTTTGTGGTTACAGGGAGGCTGGAGGTGACGGGCATGATTCAGCTGCAGGGTTGGGAGGAGGAGCAGATCCTGAGGACGGATATTTCCCTTCACAAATGCAAATAAAGCCCAAAGTATCTTCCCTTTCTTCTCGAAAACCCTTCATAAAATATATCCCCTGTACTAAAGCAGAGCACAGTAATGGGGCAGCATTTTTCATAAACTCTGCATGTCCCAGTATTTCACCCCGTTAAATATATCGTTTCCTTTAGGATTTATTCTCCTCCTGCCTTTTAAAGGCAGAAAGGGCTGGAGCTGAATTTGCCAAGAGGAGGAAGCGTTTGTAAATCTCCGCTTTTATTTTCTGGGTTTTTTTTGTTGTTGTTGTTGTTTTTTATCCCCTAAACGTTTATAGCTGCTGTTATAAAGTGAGAGAGACACTCTGATCATCTCTTATACCTTGTCATGAGCAGCTAAAGTGCATTTGTGCTGCCAGTTTGGAACAGAGGCAGCGAAGCTGCTGCATTTAGAGAGCATCAAACACAGGGAAATTAAGGGATTAGATGTGAAGATAAAGGGAACATAAAGAGACAAGGCAGGGAAATGAGCCCTTTAATGCTCTGCTGAAGCTGTCACGGTGCTGGGGCTGTGTCTGCACAGTTCCCATTCTTTGCTCCTGTTTTTCCAGCTCCATGTGGGATCTGGAGCTGTAAGAATTAGGGAAGAGCCTTGGTGTGCAGTTGATGGCCATTGCTGAATTTATTCCCATCCCAGTTGGAATTTTTGGTGCCTGGGCTTGATTCCTTACAATACTTTGGAAACCACGTGCTGGGAACTGGAAGGAAAAAATCTTTGAATTGTTTTCCTGAGGGATCTGAGTGAAGCACAGCAAGATCTGCTGTGCCTGTTTGAGGATTTTCCCTGTTAGGGACCAGTTCAGGACCTATTGGAATGAGGGCATCAATCCCCTTCCTTGGAGGACCTTTCAGATCCCAGCAAAGCTGCTGCACTCCCAGAGCATCAAACACAAGGAAATGAAGGAATTAGATGTGGGAAATGAGCCCTTTAATGCTCTGCTGAAGCTGTCACAGTACCGGGGCTGTGTCTGCACAGTTCCCATTCTTTGCTCCTGTGTTTCCAACTCCATTTGGGATCTGGAGCTGTAAGAATTAGGGAAGAGCCTTGGTGTGCAGTTTATGGCCATTGCTGAATTTATTCCCATCCCAGTTGGAATTTTTGGTGCCTGGGCTTGATTCCTTACAATACTTTGGAAACCACGTGCTGGCAACTGGAAGGAAACAATCCTTTAAGTTGTTTTCCTGAGGGATCTGAGGGAAGGACAGCAAGATCTGCTGTGCCTGGGGAAGGATTTTTTAGGGTGATTTCAGAGTGTTTTGGGTGTATTATGGGATGTATTTTGAGGTTATTGTGGGTTATTTTGGGGGTATTTTCGGATTATTTAAGTGTATTTTGGAGGTTTTTTTAGAGATAATTAGAGATATTTTTGGATTGATTTCAGAGTATTTGGTGGTTATTATGCACTGTATTTTGGGGTTATTTTGTGGGTATTTTTGAGATGACTTCAGGTTATTTTGGGGTGTATTTTGGGCTATTACGGGATGTATTTTAGTGTTATTTTGTGGGTATTTTGGGGTTATTTTGGGGGTGATTTCAGGGTATTTTGGGATGTATTTTGGGGTATTATGCAACCTTGTCCATTCCTCCCCTCCTGGGAGCGCAGGTGGATTTTGGGTTTAATTTGGGGTTATTTTGGGGCTATTTGGTTGGTATTTTTGGGGTGATTTCGGAGTGTTTGGGGGTGTATTTTGAGGTATTATGGGATGTATTTTGTGGTGTTACCTTGTCCATTCTTCCCCTCCTGGGAGCGCAGGCGGATTTGGGGGTTATTGGGGGATATTTTAGTGTATTTTGGGTTTATTTTGGGGGTATTTTAGGATGGATTTTGGAATTATTTTGGGAGTTCTTGGGAATCCAGCTGGATGGGGGTGGAGAAAGGGGTGCTGGGGTTTTCCTTCCCTCCGTGCCAACCCGAGGAGGGAAACAAGCACAATCCCAACCCATCCCCGTGTGCCCGGGAGGGCCATTAGCACGATTGATAATTACAGGTTTCATATGCAAATCCATGGAGGTTGATGGAACAACAGCGCTGATGTGTAATTGAGCTGGGCTGGGTGGTCTCCGGCAGCATTCCAGGCAGGAATTCCTGCTTTATTTTAGCAGCATCGTCTTGAAACGCAAACATTTGCTCTGTTTGTGCATTTTTTGAGCAGCCCAGAGGAGTAAAACCGTGTTTGGTGTCGCCTGTCCCTGTGCTCTCCCACCCTCCCCACGTTCTTTATTTCCCACACGCTGCGTGTTCCGAAGGTGCAAGAAATGGGTGTTTTGTCAGTGCTAGAAAGGAAAAACAAACAATTCTCTCCACGTCCAGCTGTGTCCTGTGTCCTCTCCCTGGCAGAGCCCCAAACACCGCAGTTACTCAGGAGGGATTAATTAAATTAAACTGAAATCGTGGAATGGTTTCATTTGGAAAGGGAGCTCAAAGCCCATCCAGTGCCACCCCCATCCATGGGCAGGGACACCTTCCACCGGCCCAGGTTGCTCCAAGCCCTGTCCAACCTGGCCTTGGACAAGTCTTAATAATTCCTGAAGTGCCTTGAAGGCTGTTTTTGCTGCCTGTGCTTTAAAAGGGCAAACGCCACGAGAAAGGAAAACAAGAACATCTCCTGTGGGAACAAAAGAAGGGCTTTGCTTTGGAAAGGAGAGGCTGCCATGGCTGTGGGAAGAAGGGCAGGTGAAGGTAGAGCTGGTGACCCCAAAGGATGCCCAGCTGGGGCACGAGGGAGAGCAGCCCCATGTGCCGGGTCCTGCCCTTTGGCCACAACAACCCCCGGCAGCTCCAGG
>NW_020925330.1:0-1154 GCF_003984885.1 Neopelma chrysocephalum | reverse complement strand
GGGCCGAGAAATAGCTCTTTTCTGTCTATCAGTGACAGGGAACTGGCAAACAGCTCTCTCTGTGTTATCAGTGGCAGGATGACTAACCACAGCCTCCTCATCCTCATCCTCATCACTACTGGACAATGCAGTATGAAGGGGCTTATCCCGAACAACATGAGAAACAGAGGGCTCCCGGCATTCGTCCTGAGCATCAAACTCTGCCAGCTGTTGCGCAGGAGTTTTATAGAGAGACGGAGCGATATCTGTAGGGGTTTTCCAATGCTGAGGCATTTTTAATTGCTCATTAGGCGTTAGATATTTGCAGCTCGACTTAGACTCACGTTTGCTGACAGCTAGCTGCTCATTAGGTGTGGAACGACTCGACCCAGAGCCAGTTTCGTTTTTAGTTGAGCTTTCTACAGAAGCCTGCGAATGGCTTGGACCGCTGCCAGCTGAGTCTTTATCTGAACTTTTCAAGGATTCTGACTGTTCTTTTACAGTATCAGTTGAGCCCCCCTCTTTCGGGCCCGAAGCATTTTGCACTGCATCCGACCCAGCCTCAGCTTCTCCTGATTTCTGCTCTTGCTGCCACTCTTTTAGAGTATCAAACAACAAACGCCAGGTAACTGCGAGATCGCTTGCCTCTTTCGATCCCTTAGATAGTTCATCCCATAGCTTATCACTGACCTTTTGCCATGCAGATATGCTAAACGCGGTACTAGACGTGGCCTCAAAGCCTTGCTTTCTGCACCACAGCAACACGCGCCGCAAAGCAAAATCAGTGACCTTCACATTCTTTCTGTTAGGGAGGGATTTCCATGTGGACAGAACTACACTTTCCTCCTTCGTTATATGTTGTCCCATTGTTAAATTATTGTTCCCGGTGGCACCCCCGTTAGCTTACCTAATAAGGGTCAAGAAGTTTTCGATCCGGATCGTTTTCCGCGGGACCCACCCCCGCTCTCAAGCTTCACCGGGCTCCGTTCCCCCTGTGCCTCGCCCCACAGGTCCCTTCTCCCTCTTGGAGAGAAAAATCTTCTGCTCCTTCCCCCTCTCCCAGGAGGGAAATCACGGCAACTCTCTCGGAGTTTTCTTCAACGCTGTAATCACGTCGGCGTCACCATATGTCGCGGTAGGAACGGCCGTGCGACATAAAAAAGGTTCCAACAAAG